>NW_027671161.1:0-93064 GCF_964165515.1 Mesoplodon bidens
AAAGGTAACCCTCAGAAGGGGCGAAAACGTTCACAAACGAATCAATGGACAAAGGTTTAATCTCCAATATATATATACAGCTCATGCAGCTTAATTTTAATACAACAAACAACCCAATACAAAAATGGGCAGAAGATCTAAATAGACGTTTCTTCAAAGAAGACACAGAGATGGCCAAGACGCACATGAAAAGCTGCTCAACATCACTAATTATTAGAGAAATGCAAATCAAAACTACAATGAGGTAAGACCTCACACCTGTTAGAATCGGCATCATCAGATAATCTACAAACAACAAATTCTGGGGAGGGTGTGGACAAAAGGAACCCTCTTCCGCTATTGGTGGGAATGTAAATTGATACAGTCACTATGGAGAACAGTATAGAGGTTCCTTTAAAAAATAAAAAGAGAATTACCATAGGATCCAGCAATCCCACTTCTGGGCAGATACCGAGAGAAAACCATAAATCACAGAGACACATTCACCACAATGTTCATTGCAGCACTATTTACAATAGCCAGGTAATGGAAGCAACCTAAATGCCCACAGACAGACGAATGGATAAAGATGTGGTACATATATAAAATGGAATATAGCCATAAAAAGGAATGAAACTGAGTCATTTGTAGAGAAGTTGATGGATCTAGAGACTGTCATACAGAGTGAAGTAAGTCAGAAAGAGAAAAACAAATATTGTATATTAATGCCTATATGTGGAACCTAGAAAAATGGTAGAGATGAACTGGTTTGCAGGGCAGAAATAGAGACACAGAGGTAGAGAACAAACATATGGACACACAGTGGGGGAAGCCATGGGGTGGTGGTGGTGGGAAGAGTTGGGAGATTGGGATTGACCTGTATACATGTCTATGCATAAAATAGATAACTAATAATAACCTAGTGTATAAATAAATAAATAAAATTAAATTTCAAAATTTTAAAAAATAAAATGTAAACATAAAACAGAAAAAAGTTCTTCCATTCACACTGATGTATTTATAAGAATGAATTATTTCCATGCTTATATCTATAAATACATAAAAGAGGAATAATATCTAACTTGAACCAAAAAAGAAAAAAAAAAACTGAACCTAACAGTTATACAGAGGAAAACACTACCAAGGCACTTGCTCCAGTGGTAAACAATTCTGAAATTGGTCAGAGGTGGGGAATCATCTCCCATACAGCCAGCAGCCCCTCCCGCCCACGCAAGGAGCGTCCTTATTGCAAAGCTGGGAGACCGTGCCTAGGCCTCTGTGAGTAAACGTGAGCTGAGCCCCAGGCCAGCTGCTGCTGAACTGTTCCCACCCTTCCCAGGTGAAACACCTGAATATGTACAAGGGCTTGAAAGCCTAGAGGAAGGGCCGTGGAGCCACACTAGCGAAAGCAAGCAGGGCAACTTGGTGCCTGCAGGTCAGCCAGGATGGTCCTGGCCACGGGCGCTCTTCTGGAAGCTTTCCATTGCCCTGCCTGAGATACCCCTCCTGTCCCGGCCCCCACTCCTTTTTTTCCTTCCTCACCTCAGCCCGGAGAGATACTCCAGTGGAAGTTATGGGTGACACATCCTCTTCTTTACAGGTGGCAGCCTGGCAACTCCTGCCGAAAGTCCAGCAGAGCCCCACTCACACCGGGCCACCCACAAAGCCGTGGACCCTCACACCCTCCCACCAGCACAGCCCCGAGACTGCTGACGGGGCAGAGAATATGGAGTCAGGCACAGCTGCAGGGGCTATTGCTGCCTGGAGTGCTGTTTATATTGACCTCAACCCAGGCACACCTGGGGAGGGCTTGCCGGCAGGGTCAGGCTGCCCAGGTCAGCTAATCCTCAGCCCTCAGGGAATCACATTGCAGAAAATGGACCTCGCTAAGACAGAATATTCGCCAAGGAAAAAAAGAACACAATGCCATTTGCAGCACCGTAGATGAGTCAAGAAGTAATCACGTGACTTGGAGTAAGTCAGAAAGTGAAAGACACATATCATATCATATCACTTATAGGTGTTACCTATAAATTGATACCAGGGCAGATATTTCCACGGAGAAGGGCAATCACAGATTCATTAAACAAACTTATGGTTCACCAAAGGAAAGGTGTGAGGATTGAATTCATTATGATATTGGGGTTAACAGACATATACAAACACAGTAGACATATATAATCACCAAAGACCTACGGAGTACCAAGAGAAGACTACTCAACATTCTGTCATAACGAACATGGGAAAAGGATCCCAGGAAGAACAGACATATGTATATGTGTAAAAGAACCACCTCTTGCACACCTACAACAAGCTAAACGTTGTACTCAAACTTGCTGTAATAAAAAATAAAAAATTAAATTAGGGCCTCCCTGGTGGCGCAGTGGTTGAGAGTCCGCCTGCCGATGCAGGGGATGCGGGTTCGTGTCCCGGTCTGGGAGGATCCCATGTGCCGCAGAGCGGCTGGGCCCGTGAGCCATGGCCGCTGGGCCTGCGCGTCCGGAGCCTGTGCTCCGCAGCGGGAGAGGCCACAACGGTGAGAGGCCTGCATACCGCAAAAAGAAAAAAAAAAAATTAAATTAAAAACACGAACAAGAAGTAGTGAGACAAACTTGAGGGGCTTTCTCCTGGCACATTCCGTTCTACATTCCAATCTAGAACGCGACTTCCATTGAGGCTCTGCTGCCCTAGTAACCAGATTTGGTAAAGGAGAACTGCTGCCACCTTGTGGCCGTTTCACACAACAGCAGCTTTAATCCCAGCGCTAATGGTCAGTGGATATTCCAAATCATTACAGGCCTGTAAATGACACCTGCCCTGAAAACAAATCCTGGGGTCATATATCGACCAAAAAATTCAAAAGACGTCCATATTTCAAAACGACAGTTTCAAGAGGCATATTTCACGCACATTAGTGTTCTGATTCTTTGGCTTTCTTTCTTTCTTTGTTAAAAAAACGGGAATTGAAAAAGGTAACCCTCAGAAGGGGCGAAAACGTTCACAAACGAATCAATGGACAAAGGTTTAATCTCCAATATATATATACAGCTCATGCAGCTTAATTTTAATACAACAAACAACCCAATACAAAAATGGGCAGAAGATCTAAATAGACGTTTCTTCAAAGAAGACACAGAGATGGCCAAGACGCACATGAAAAGCTGCTCAACATCACTAATTATTAGAGAAATGCAAATCAAAACTACAATGAGGTAAGACCTCACACCTGTTAGAATCGGCATCATCAGATAATCTACAAACAACAAATTCTGGGGAGGGTGTGGACAAAAGGAACCCTCTTCCGCTATTGGTGGGAATGTAAATTGATACAGTCACTATGGAGAACAGTATGGAGGTTCCTTTAAAAAACTAAAAAGAGAATTACCATAGGATCCAGCAATCCCACTTCTGGGCAGATACCGAGAGAAAACCATAAATCACAGAGACACATTCACCACAATGTTCATTGCAGCACTATTTACAATAGCCAGGTAATGGAAGCAACCTAAATGCCCACAGACAGACGAATGGATAAAGATGTGGTACATATATAAAATGGAATATAGCCATAAAAAGGAATGAAACTGAGTCATTTGTAGAGAAGTTGATGGATCTAGAGACTGTCATACAGAGTGAAGTAAGTCAGAAAGAGAAAAACAAATATTGTATATTAATGCCTATATGTGGAACCTAGAAAAATGGTAGAGATGAACTGGTTTGCAGGGCAGAAATAGAGACACAGAGGTAGAGAACAAACATATGGACACACAGTGGGGGAAGCCATGGGGTGGTGGTGGTGGGAAGAGTTGGGAGATTGGGATTGACCTGTATACATGTCTATGCATAAAATAGATAACTAATAATAACCTAGTGTATAAATAAATAAATAAAATTAAATTTCAAAATTTTTAAAAATAAAATGTAAACATAAAACAGAAAAAAGTTCTTCCATTCACACTGATGTATTTATAAGAATGAATTATTTCCATGCTTATATCTATAAATACATAAAAGAGGAATAATATCTAACTTGAACCAAAAAAGAAAAAAAAAAACTGAACCTAACAGTTATACAGAGGAAAACACTACCAAGGCACTTGCTCCAGTGGTAAACAATTCTGAAATTGGTCAGAGGTGGGGAATCATCTCCCATACAGCCAGCAGCCCCTCCCGCCCACGCAAGGAGCGTCCTTATTGCAAAGCTGGGAGACCGTGCCTAGGCCTCTGTGAGTAAACGTGAGCTGAGCCCCAGGCCAGCTGCTGCTGAACTGTTCCCACCCTTCCCAGGTGAAACACCTGAATATGTACAAGGGCTTGAAAGCCTAGAGGAAGGGCCGTGGAGCCACACTAGCGAAAGCAAGCAGGGCAACTTGGTGCCTGCAGGTCAGCCAGGATGGTCCTGGCCACGGGCGCTCTTCTGGAAGCTTTCCATTGCCCTGCCTGAGATACCCCTCCTGTCCCGGCCCCCACTCCTTTTTTTCCTTCCTCACCTCAGCCCGGAGAGATACTCCAGTGGAAGTTATGGGTGACACATCCTCTTCTTTACAGGTGGCAGCCTGGCAACTCCTGCAGAAAGTCCAGCAGAGCCCCACTCACACCGGGCCACCCACAAAGCCGTGGACCCTCACACCCTCCCACCAGCACAGCCCCGAGACTGCTGACGGGGCAGAGAATATGGAGTCAGGCACAGCTGCAGGGGCTATTGCTGCCTGGAGTGCTGTTTATATTGACCTCAACCCAGGCACACCTGGGGAGGGCTTGCCGGCAGGGTCAGGCTGCCCAGGTCAGCTAATCCTCAGCCCTCAGGGAATCACATTGCAGCAAATGGACCTCGCTAAGACAGAATATTCGCCAAGGAAAAAAAGAACACAATGCCATTTGCAGCACCGTAGATGAGTCTAGAGGTAATCACGTGACTTGGAGTAAGTCAGAAAGTGAAAGACACATATCATATCATATCACTTATAGGTGTTACCTATAAATTGATACCAGGGCAGATATTTCCACGGAGAAGGGCAATCACAGATTCATTAAACAAACATATGGTTCACCAAAGGAAAGGTGTGAGGATTGAATTCATTACGATATTGGGGTTAACAGACATATACAAACACAGTAGACGTATATAATCACCAAAGACCTACGGAGTACCAAGAGAAGACTACTCAACATTCTGTCATAACGTACATGGGAAAAGGATCCCAGGAAGAACAGACATATGTATATGTGTAAAAGAACCACCTCTTGCACACCTACAACAAGCTAAACGTTGTACTCAAACTTGCTGTAATAAAAAATAAAAAATTAAATTAGGGCCTCCCTGGTGGCGCAGTGGTTGAGAGTCCGCCTGCCGATGCAGGGGATGCGGGTTCGTGTCCCGGTCTGGGAGGATCCCATGTGCCGCAGAGCGGCTGGGCCCGTGAGCCATGGCCGCTGGGCCTGCGCGTCCGGAGCCTGTGCTCCGCAGCGGGAGAGGCCACAACGGTGAGAGGCCTGCATACCGCAAAAAGAAAAAAAAAATTAAATTAAAAACACGAACAAGAAGTAGTGAGACAAACTTGAGGGGCTTTCTCCTGGCACATTCCGTTCTACATTCCAATCTAGAACGCGACTTCCATTGAGGCTCTGCTGCCCTAGTAACCAGATTTGGTAAAGGAGAACTGCTGCCACCTTGTGGCCGTTTCACACAACAGCAGCTTTAATCCCAGCGCTAATGGTCAGTGGATATTCCAAATCATTACAGGCCTGTAAATGACACCTGCCCTGAAAACAAATCCTGGGGTCATATATCGACCAAAAAATTCAAAAGACGTCCATATTTCAAAACGACAGTTTCAAGAGGCATATTTCACGCACATTAGTGTTCTGATTCTTTGGCTTTCTTTCTTTCTTTGTTAAAAAAACGGGAATTGAAAAAGGTAACCCTCAGAAGGGGCGAAAACGTTCACAAACGAATCAATGGACAAAGGTTTAATCTCCAATATATATATACAGCTCATGCAGCTTAATTTTAATACAACAAACAACCCAATACAAAAATGGGCAGAAGATCTAAATAGACGTTTCTTCAAAGAAGACACAGAGATGGCCAAGACGCACATGAAAAGCTGCTCAACATCACTAATTATTAGAGAAATGCAAATCAAAACTACAATGAGGTAAGACCTCACACCTGTTAGAATCGGCATCATCAGATAATCTACAAACAACAAATTCTGGGGAGGGTGTGGACAAAAGGAACCCTCTTCCGCTATTGGTGGGAATGTAAATTGATACAGTCACTATGGAGAACAGTATGGAGGTTCCTTTAAAAAACTAAAAAGAGAATTACCATAGGATCCAGCAATCCCACTTCTGGGCAGATACCGAGAGAAAACCATAAATCACAGAGACACATTCACCACAATGTTCATTGCAGCACTATTTACAATAGCCAGGTAATGGAAGCAACCTAAATGCCCACAGACAGACGAATGGATAAAGATGTGGTACATATATAAAATGGAATATAGCCATAAAAAGGAATGAAACTGAGTCATTTGTAGAGAAGTTGATGGATCTAGAGACTGTCATACAGAGTGAAGTAAGTCAGAAAGAGAAAAACAAATATTGTATATTAATGCCTATATGTGGAACCTAGAAAAATGGTAGAGATGAACTGGTTTGCAGGGCAGAAATAGAGACACAGAGGTAGAGAACAAACATATGGACACACAGTGGGGGAAGCCATGGGGTGGTGGTGGTGGGAAGAGTTGGGAGATTGGGATTGACCTGTATACATGTCTATGCATAAAATAGATAACTAATAATAACCTAGTGTATAAATAAATAAATAAAATTAAATTTCAAAATTTTTAAAAATAAAATGTAAACATAAAACAGAAAAAAGTTCTTCCATTCACACTGATGTATTTATAAGAATGAATTATTTCCATGCTTATATCTATAAATACATAAAAGAGGAATAATATCTAACTTGAACCAAAAAAGAAAAAAAAAACTGAACCTAACATTTATACAGAGGAAAACACTACCAAGGCACTTGCTCCAGTGGTAAACAATTCTGAAATTGGTCAGAGGTGGGGAATCATCTCCCATACAGCCAGCAGCCCCTCCCGCCCACGCAAGGAGCGTCCTTATTGCAAAGCTGGGAGACCGTGCCTAGGCCTCTGTGAGTAAACGTGAGCTGAGCCCCAGGCCAGCTGCTGCTGAACTGTTCCCACCCTTCCCAGGTGAAACACCTGAATATGTACAAGGGCTTGAAAGCCTAGAGGAAGGGCCGTGGAGCCACACTAGCGAAAGCAAGCAGGGCAACTTGGTGCCTGCAGGTCAGCCAGGATGGTCCTGGCCACGGGCGCTCTTCTGGAAGCTTTCCATTGCTCGGCCTGAGATACCCCTCCTGTCCCGGCCCCCACTCCTTTTTTTCCTTCCTCACCTCAGCCCGGAGAGATACTCCAGTGGAAGTTATGGGTGACACATCCTCTTCTTTACAGGTGGCAGCCTGGCAACTCCTGCAGAAAGTCCAGCAGAGCCCCACTCACACCGGGCCACCCACAAAGCCGTGGACCCTCACACCCTCCCACCAGCACAGCCCCGAGACTGCTGACGGGGCAGAGAATATGGAGTCAGGCACAGCTGCAGGGGCTATTGCTGCCTGGAGTGCTGTTTATATTGACCTCAACCCAGGCACACCTGGGGAGGGCTTGCCGGCAGGGTCAGGCTGCCCAGGTCAGCTAATCCTCAGCCCTCAGGGAATCACATTGCAGAAAATGGACCTCGCTAAGACAGAATATTCGCCAAGGAAAAAAAGAACACAATGCCATTTGCAGCACCGTAGATGAGTCAAGAAGTAATCACGTGACTTGGAGTAAGTCAGAAAGTGAAAGACACATATCATATCATATCACTTATAGGTGTTACCTATAAATTGATACCAGGGCAGATATTTCCACGGAGAAGGGCAATCACAGATTCATTAAACAAACTTATGGTTCACCAAAGGAAAGGTGTGAGGATTGAATTCATTATGATATTGGGGTTAACAGACATATACAAACACAGTAGACATATATAATCACCAAAGACCTACGGAGTACCAAGAGAAGACTACTCAACATTCTGTCATAACGAACATGGGAAAAGGATCCCAGGAAGAACAGACATATGTATATGTGTAAAAGAACCACCTCTTGCACACCTACAACAAGCTAAACGTTGTACACAAACTTGCTGTAATAAAAAATAAAAAATTAAATTAGGGCCTCCCTGGTGGCGCAGTGGTTGAGAGTCCGCCTGCCGATGCAGGGGATGGGGGTTCGTGTCCCGGTCTGGGAGGATCCCATGTGCCGCAGAGCGGCTGGGCCCGTGAGCCATGGCCGCTGGGCCTGCGCGTCCGGAGCCTGTGCTCCGCAGCGGGAGAGGCCACAACGGTGAGAGGCCTGCATACCGCAAAAAGAAAAAAAAAAATTAAATTAAAAACACGAACAAGAAGTAGTGAGACAAACTTGAGGGGCTTTCTCCTGGCACATTCCGTTCTACATTCCAATCTAGAACGCGACTTCCATTGAGGCTCTGCTGCCCTAGTAACCAGATTTGGTAAAGGAGAACTGCTGCCACCTTGTGGCCGTTTCACACAACAGCAGCTTTAATCCCAGCGCTAATGGTCAGTGGATATTCCAAATCATTACAGGCCTGTAAATGACACCTGCCCTGAAAACAAATCCTGGGGTCATATATCGACCAAAAAATTCAAAAGACGTCCATATTTCAAAACGACAGTTTCAAGAGGCATATTTCACGCACATTAGTGTTCTGATTCTTTGGCTTTCTTTCTTTCTTTGTTAAAAAAACGGGAATTGAAAAAGGTAACCCTCAGAAGGGGCGAAAACGTTCACAAACGAATCAATGGACAAAGGTTTAATCTCCAATATATATATACAGCTCATGCAGCTTAATTTTAATACAACAAACAACCCAATACAAAAATGGGCAGAAGATCTAAATAGACGTTTCTTCAAAGAAGACACAGAGATGGCCAAGACGCACATGAAAAGCTGCTCAACATCACTAATTATTAGAGAAATGCAAATCAAAACTACAATGAGGTAAGACCTCACACCTGTTAGAATCGGCATCATCAGATAATCTACAAACAACAAATTCTGGGGAGGGTGTGGACAAAAGGAACCCTCTTCCGCTATTGGTGGGAATGTAAATTGATACAGTCACTATGGAGAACAGTATAGAGGTTCCTTTAAAAAATAAAAAGAGAATTACCATAGGATCCAGCAATCCCACTTCTGGGCAGATACCGAGAGAAAACCATAAATCACAGAGACACATTCACCACAATGTTCATTGCAGCACTATTTACAATAGCCAGGTAATGGAAGCAACCTAAATGCCCACAGACAGACGAATGGATAAAGATGTGGTACATATATAAAATGGAATATAGCCATAAAAAGGAATGAAACTGAGTCATTTGTAGAGAAGTTGATGGATCTAGAGACTGTCATACAGAGTGAAGTAAGTCAGAAAGAGAAAAACAAATATTGTATATTAATGCCTATATGTGGAACCTAGAAAAATGGTAGAGATGAACTGGTTTGCAGGGCAGAAATAGAGACACAGAGGTAGAGAACAAACATATGGACACACAGTGGGGGAAGCCATGGGGTGGTGGTGGTGGGAAGAGTTGGGAGATTGGGATTGACCTGTATACATGTCTATGCATAAAATAGATAACTAATAATAACCTAGTGTATAAATAAATAAATAAAATTAAATTTCAAAATTTTTAAAAATAAAATGTAAACATAAAACAGAAAAAAGTTCTTCCATTCACACTGATGTATTTATAAGAATGAATTATTTCCATGCTTATATCTATAAATACATAAAAGAGGAATAATATCTAACTTGAACCAAAAAAGAAAAAAAAAAACTGAACCTAACAGTTATACAGAGGAAAACACTACCAAGGCACTTGCTCCAGTGGTAAACAATTCTGAAATTGGTCAGAGGTGGGGAATCATCTCCCATACAGCCAGCAGCCCCTCCCGCCCACGCAAGGAGCGTCCTTATTGCAAAGCTGGGAGACCGTGCCTAGGCCTCTGTGAGTAAACGTGAGCTGAGCCCCAGGCCAGCTGCTGCTGAACTGTTCCCACCCTTCCCAGGTGAAACACCTGAATATGTACAAGGGCTTGAAAGCCTAGAGGAAGGGCCGTGGAGCCACACTAGCGAAAGCAAGCAGGGCAACTTGGTGCCTGCAGGTCAGCCAGGATGGTCCTGGCCACGGGCGCTCTTCTGGAAGCTTTCCATTGCCCTGCCTGAGATACCCCTCCTGTCCCGGCCCCCACTCCTTTTTTTCCTTCCTCACCTCAGCCCGGAGAGATACTCCAGTGGAATTTATGGGTGACACATCCTCTTCTTTACAGGTGGCAGCCTGGCAACTCCTGCAGAAAGTCCAGCAGAGCCCCACTCACACCGGGCCACCCACAAAGCCGTGGACCCTCACACCCTCCCACCAGCACAGCCCCGAGACTGCTGACGGGGCAGAGAATATGGAGTCAGGCACAGCTGCAGGGGCTATTGCTGCCTGGAGTGCTGTTTATATTGACCTCAACCCAGGCACACCTGGGGAGGGCTTGCCGGCAGGGTCAGGCTGCCCAGGTCAGCTAATCCTCAGCCCTCAGGGAATCACATTGCAGAAAATGGACCTCGCTAAGACAGAATATTCGCCAAGGAAAAAAAGAACACAATGCCATTTGCAGCACCGTAGATGAGTCAAGAAGTAATCACGTGACTTGGAGTAAGTCAGAAAGTGAAAGACACATATCATATCATATCACTTATAGGTGTTACCTATAAATTGATACCAGGGCAGATATTTCCACGGAGAAGGGCAATCACAGATTCATTAAACAAACTTATGGTTCACCAAAGGAAAGGTGTGAGGATTGAATTCATTATGATATTGGGGTTAACAGACATATACAAACACAGTAGACATATATAATCACCAAAGACCTACGGAGTACCAAGAGAAGACTACTCAACATTCTGTCATAACGAACATGGGAAAAGGATCCCAGGAAGAACAGACATATGTATATGTGTAAAAGAACCACCTCTTGCACACCTACAACAAGCTAAACGTTGTACTCAAACTTGCTGTAATAAAAAATAAAAAATTAAATTAAAAACACGAACAAGAATTAGTGAGAAAAACTTGAGGGGTTTTCTCCTGGTACATTCCGTTCTACATTCCAATCTAGAATGCGACTTCCATTGAGGATTTGCTGCCCTAGTAACCAGATTTGGTAAGGGAGAACTGCTGCCACCTTGTGGCCGTTTCACACAACAGCAGCTTTAATCCCAGCGCTAATGGTCAGTGGATATTCCAAATCATTACAGGCCTGTAAATGACACCTGCCCTGAAAACAAATCCTGGGGTCATATATCGACCAAAAAATTCAAAAGATGTCCATATTTCAAAACGACAGTTTCAAGAGGCATATTTCACGCACATTAGTGTTCTGCTTCTTTTGATTTCTTTCTTTCTTTGTTAAAAAAACGGGAATGGAAAAAGGCAACCCTCAGAATGGGCGAAAACTTTCACAAACGAATCAATGGACAAAGGTTTAATCTCCAATATATATAAACAGCTCATGCAGGTTAATATTAATAAAACAAACAACCCAATACAAAAATGGGCAGAAGATCTAAATAGACGTTTCTTCAAAGAAGACACAGAGATGGCCAAGACGCACATGAAAAGCTGCTCAACATCACTAATTATTAGAGAAATGCAAATCAAAACTACAATGAGGTAAGACCTCACACCTGTTAGAATCGGCATCATCAGATAATCTACAAACAACAAATTCTGGGGAGGGTGTGGACAAAAGGAACCCTCTTCCGCTATTGGTGGGAATGTAAATTGATACAGTCACTATGGAGAACAGTATGGAGGTTCCTTTAAAAAACTAAAAAGAGAATTACCATAGGATCCAGCAATCCCACTTGTGGGCATATACCCAGAGAAAACCATAAATCACAGAGACACATTCACCACAATATTCATTGCACCACTATTTACAATAGCCAGGTAATGGAAGCAACCTAAATGCCCACAGACAGACGAATGGATAAAGATGTGGTACATATATAAAATGGAATATTACTCAGCCATAAGAAGGAATGAAACTGAGTCATTTGTAGAGAAGTTGATGGATCTAGAGACTGTCATACAGAGTGAAGTAAGTCAGAAAGAGAAAAACAAATATTGTATATTAATGCCTATATGTGGAACCTAGAAAAATGCTACAGATGAACTGGTTTGCAGGGCAGAAATAGAGACACAGAGGTAGAGAACAAACGTATGGACACAAAGTAGGGGAATCCATGGGGTGTTCGTTGTGGGATGAGTTGGGAGATTGGGATTGACCTGTATACATGTCTATGCATAAAATAGATAACTAATAATAACCTAGTGTATAAAAAATAAATAAAATTAAATTTCAAAATTTTTAAAAATAAAATATAAAAATAAAACAGAAAAAAAGTTCTTCCATTCACACTGATGTATTTATAAGAATGAATTATTTCCATGCTTATATCTATATATACATAAAAGAGGAATAAAATCTAACTTGAACCAAAAAAGAAAAAAAAAACTGAACCTAACAGTTATACAGAGGAAAACAATACCAAGGCACTTGCTCCAGTGGTAAACAATTCTGAAATTGGTCAGAGGTGGGGAATCATCTCCCATACAGCCAGCAGCCCCACCCGCCCACGCAAGGAGCGTCCTTATTGCAAACCTGGGGGACCGTGCCGAGGCCTCTGTGAGTAAACGTGAGCTGAGCCCCAGGCCAGCTGCTGCTGAACTGTTCCCACCCTTCCCAGGTGAAACACCTGAATATGTACAAGGGCTTGAAAGCCTAGAGGAAGGGCCGTGGAGCCACACCAGCGAAAGCATGCAGGCCAACTTGGTGCCTGCAGGTCAGCCAGGATGGTCCTGGCCACGGGCGCTCTTCTGGAAGCTTTCCATTGCCCTGCCTGAGATACCCCTCCTGTCCCGGCCCCCACTCCTTTTTTTCCTTCCTCACCTCAGCCCGGAGAGATACTCCAGTGGAAGTTATGGGTGACACATCCTCTTCTTTACAGGTGGCAGCCTGGCAACTCCTGCAGAAAGTCCAGCAGAGCCCCACTCACACCAGGCCACCCACAAAGCCGTGGACCCTCACACCCTGCCACCAGCACAGCCCCGAGACTGCTGACGGGGCAGAGAATATGGAGTCTGGCACAGCTGCAGGGGCTATTGCTGCCTGGAGTGCTGTTTATATTGACCTCAACACAGGCACACCTGGGGAGGGCTTGCCGGCAGGGTCAGGCTGCCCAGGTCAGCTAATCCTCAGCCCTCGGGGAATCACATTGCAGAAAATGGACCTCGCTAAGACAGAATATTCGCCAAGGAAAAGAAGCACACAATGCCATTTGCAGCACCGTAGATGAGTCTAGAGGTAATCACGTGACTTGGAGTAAGTCAGAAAGTGAAAGACACATATCATATCATATCACTTATAGGTGTTACCTATAAATTGATACAAGGGCAGATATTTCCACGGAGAAGGGCAATCACAGATTCATTAAACAAACTTATGGTTCACCAAAGGAAAGGTGTGAGGATTGAATTCATTACTATATTGGGGTTAACAGACATATACAAACACAGTAGACATTTATAATCACCAAAGACCTACGGAGTACCAAGAGAAGACTACTCAACATTCTGTCATAACGTACATGGGAAAAGGATCCCAGGAAGAACAGACATATGTATATGTGTAAAAGAACCACCTCTTGCACACCTACAACAAGCTAAACGTTGTACTCAAACTTGCTGTAATAAAAAATAAAAAATTAAATTAAAAACACGAACAAGAAGTAGTGAGACAAACTTGAGGGGCTTTCTCCTGGCACATTCCGTTCTACATTCCAATCTAGAACGCGACTTCCATTGAGGCTCTGCTGCCCTAGTAACCAGATTTGGTAAGGGAGAACTGCTGCCACCTTGTGGCCGTTTCACACAACAGCAGCTTTAATCCCAGCGCTAATGGTCAGTGGATATTCCAAATCATTACAGGCCTGTAAATGACACCTGCCCTGAAAACAAATCCTGGGGTCATATATCGACCAAAAAATTCAAAAGACGTCCATATTTCAAAACGACAGTTTCAAGAGGCATATTTCACACACATTAGTGTTCTGATTCTTTTGCTTTCTTTCTTTCTTTGTTAAAAAAACGGGAATGGAAAAAGGTAACCCTCAGAAGGGGCGAAAACGTTCACAAACGAATCAATGGACAAAGGTTTAATCTCCAATATATATATACAGCTCATGCAGCTTAATATTAATAAAACAAACAACCCAATACAAAAATGGGCAGAAGATCTAAATAGACGTTTCTTCAAAGAAGACACAGAGATGGCCAAGACGCACATGAAAAGCTGCTCAACATCACTAATTATTAGAGAAATGCAAATCAAAACTACAATGAGGTAAGACCTCACACCTGTTAGAATCGGCATCATCAGATAATCTACAAACAACAAATTCTGGGGAGGGTGTAGACAAAAGGAAGCCTCTTCCGCTGTTGGTGGGAATGTAAATTGATACAGTCACTAAGGAGAACAGTATGGAGGTTCCTTTAAAAAACTAAAAAGAGAATTACCATAGGATCCAGCAATCCCACTTCTGGGCATATACCCAGAGAAAACCATAAATCACAGAGACACATTCACCACAATGTTCATTGCAGCTCTATTTACAATAGCCAGGTAATGGAAGAAAACTAAATGCCCACAGACAGACGAATGGATAAAGATGTGGTACATATATAAAATGGAATATTACTCAGCCATAAAAAGGAATGAAACTGAGTCATTTGTAGAGAAGTTGATGGATCTAGAGACTGTCATACAGAGTGAAGTAAGTCAGAAAGAGAAAAACAAATATTGTATATTAATGCCTATATGTGGAACCTAGAAAAATGCTACAGATGAACTGGTTTGCAGGGCAGAAATAGAGACACAGAGGTAGAGAACAAACGTATCGACACAAAGTGGGGGAAGCCATGGGGTGGTGGTGGTGGGATGAGTTGGGAGATTGGGATTGACCTGTATAGATGTCTATGCATAAAATAGATAACTAATAATAACCTAGTGTATAAAAAAATAAATAAAATTAAATTTCAATATTTTTAAAATTAAACTGTAAAAATAAAACAGAAAAAAAGTTCTTCCATTCACACTGATGTATTTATAAGAATGAATTATTTCCATGCTTATATCTATAAATACATAAAAGAGGAATAAAATCTAACTTGAACCAAAAAAGAAAAAAAAAACTGAACATAACAGTTATACAGAGGAAAACACTACCAAGGCACTTGCTCCAGTGGTAAACAATTCTGAAATTGGTCAGAGGTGGGGAATCATCTCCCATACAGCCAGCAGCCCCAACCACCCACGCAAGGAGCGTCCTTATTGCAAACCTGGGGGACCATGCCGAGGCCTCTGTGAGTAAACGTGAGCTGAGCCCCAGGCCAGCTGCTGCTGAACTGTTCCCACCCTTCCCAGGTGAAACACCTGAATATGTACAAGGGTTTGAAAGCCTAGAGGAAGGGCCGTGGAGCCACACCAGCGAAAGCAAGCAGGGCAACTTGGTGCCTGCAGGACAGCCAGGATGGTCCTGGCCACGGGCGCTCTTCTGGAAGCTTTCCATTGCCCTGCCTGAGATACCCCTCCTGTCCCGGCCCCCACTCCTTTTTTTCCTTCCTCACCTCAGCCCGGAGAGATACTCCAGTGGAAGTTATGGGTGACACATCCTCTTCTTTACAGGTGGCAGCCTGGCAACTCCTGCAGAAAGTCCAGCAGAGCCCCACTCACACCGGGCCACCCACAAAGCCGTGGACCCTCACACCCTCCCACCAGCACAGCCCCGAGACTGCTGACGGGGCAGAGAATATGGAGTCAGGCACAGCTGCAGGGGCTATTGCTGCCTGGAGTGCTGTTTATATTGACCTCAACCGAGGCACACCTGGGGAGGGCTTGCCGGCAGGGTCAGGCTGCCCAGGTCAGCTAATCCTCAGCCCTCAGGGAATCACACTGCAGAAAATGGACCTCGCTAAGACAGAATATTAGCCAAGGAAAAAAAGCACACAATGCCATTTGCAGCACCGTAGATGAGTCTAGAGGTAATCACGTGACTTGGAGTAAGTCAGAAAGTGAAAGACACATATCATATCATATCACTTATAGGTGTTACCTATAAATTGATACCAGGGCAGATATTTCCATGGAGAAGGGCAATCACAGATTCATTAACAAACTTATGGTTCACCAAAGGAAAGGTGTGAGGATTGAATTCATTATGATATTGGGGTTAACAGACATATACAAACACAGTAGACATTTATAATCACCAAAGTCCTACGGAGTACCAAGAGAAGACTACTCAACATTCTGTCATAACGTACATGGGAAAAGGATCCCAGGAAGAACAGACATATGTATATGTGTAAAAGAACCACCTCTTGCACACCTACAACAAGCTAAACGTTGTACTCAAACTTGCTGTAATAAAAAATAAAAAAATTAAATTAAAAACAGGAACAAGAAGTAGTGAGACAAACTTGAGGGGCTTTCTCCTGGCACATTCCGTTCTAAATTCCAATCTAGAACGTGACTTCCATTGAGGCTCTGCTGCCCAATAACCAGATTTGGTAAGGGAGAACTGCTGCCACCTTGTGGCCGTTTCACACAACAGCAGCTTTAATCCCAGCGCTAATGGTCAGTGGATATTCCAAATCATTACAGGCCTGTAAATGACACCTGCCCTGAAAACAAATCCTGGGGTCATATATCGACCAAAAAATTCAAAAGACGTCCATATTTCAAAACGACAGTTTCAAGAGGCATATTTCACGCACATTGGTGTTCTGCTTCTTTTGCTTTCTTTCTTTCTTTGTTAAAAAAACGGGAATGGAAAAAGGTAAGCCTCAGAAGGGGCGAAAACGTTCACAAACGAATCAATGGACAAAGGTTTAATCTCCAATATATATATACAGCTCATGCAGCTTAATATTAATACAACAAACAACCCAATACAAAAATGGGCAGAAGATCTAAATAGACGTTTCTTCAAAGAAGACACAGAGATGGCCAAGACGCACATGAAAAGCTGCTCAACATCACTAATTATTAGAGAAATGCAAATCAAAACTACAATGAGGTAAGACCTCACACCTGTTAGAATCGGCATCATCAGATAATCCACAAACAACAAATTCTGGGGAGGGTGTGGACAAAAGGAACCCTCTTCCGCTATTGGTGGGAATGTAAATTGATACAGTCACTATGGAGAACCGTATGGAGGTTCCTTTAAAAAACTAAAAAGAGAATTACCATAGGATCCAGCAATCCCACTTCTGGGCATATACCCAGAGAAAACCATAAATCACAGAGACACATTCACCACAATGTTCATTGCAGCACTATTTACAATAGCCAGGTAATGGAAGCGACCTAAATGCCCACAGACAGACGAATGGATAAAGATGTGGTACATATATAAAATGGAATATTACTCAGCCATAAAAAGGAATGAAACTGGGTCATTTGTAGAGAAGTTGATGGATCTAGAGACTGTCATACAGAGTGAAGTAAGTCAGAAAGAGAAAAACAAATATTGTATATTAATGCCTATATGTGGAACCTAGAAAAATGCTACAGATGAACTGGTTTGCAGGGCAGAAATAGAGACACAGAGGTAGAGAACAAACGTATTGACACAAAGTGGGGGAAGCCATGGGATGGTGGTGGTGGGATGAGTTGGGAGATTGGGATTGACCTGTATACATGTCTATGCATAAAATAGATAACTAATAATAACCTAGTGTATAAAAAAATAAATAAAATTAAATTTCAAATTTTTAAAAATAAAATGTAAAAATAAAACAGAAAAAATGTTCTTCCATTCACACTGATGTATTTATAAGAATGAATTATTTCCATGCTTATATCTATAAATACATAAAAGAGGAATAAAATCTAACTTGAACCAAAAAAGAAAAAAAAAAAAACTGAACCTAACAGTTATACAGAGGAAAACACTACCAAGGCACTTGCTCCAGTGGTAAACAATTCTGAAATTGGTCAGAGGTGGGGAATCATCTCCCATACAGCCAGCAGCCCCACCCGCCCACGCAAAGAGCATCCTTATTGCAAAGCTGGGGGACAGTGCCGAGGCCTCTGTGAGTAAACGTGAGCTGAGCCCCAGGCCAGCTGCTGCTGAACTGTTCCCACCCTTCCCAGGTGAAACACCTGAATATGTACAAGGGCTTGAAAGCCTAGAGGAAGGGCCGTGGAGCCACACCAGCGAAAGCACGCAGGCCAACTTGGTGCCTGCAGGTCAGCCAGGATGGTCCTGGCCACGGGCGCTCTTCTGGAAGCTTTCCATTGCCCTGCCTGAGATACCCCTCCTGTCCCGGCCCCCACTCCTTTTTTTCCTTCCTCACCTCAGCCCGGAGAGATACTCCAGTGGAAGTTATGGGTGACACATCCTCTTCTTTACAGGTGGCAGCCTGGCAACTCCTGCAGAAAGTCAAGCAGAGCCCCACTCACACCGGGCCACCCACAAAGCCGTGGACCCTCCCACCCTCCCACCAGCACAGCCCCGAGACTGCTGACGGGGCAGAGAATATGGAGTCATGCACAGCTGCAGGGGCTATTGCTGCCTGGAGTGCTGTTTATATTGACCTCAACCCAGACACACCTAGGAGGGCTTGCCGGCAGGGTCAGGCTGCCCAGGTCAGCTAATCCTCAGCCCTCGGGGAATCACATTGCAGAAAATGGACCTCGCTAAGACAGAATATTCGCCAAGGAAAAGAAGCACACAATGCCATTTGCAGCACCGTAGATGAGTCTAGAGGTAATCACGTGACTTGGAGTAAGTCAGAAAGTGAAAGACACATATCATATCATATCACTTATAGGTGTTACCTATAATTTGATACCAGGGCAGATATTTCCACGGAGAAGGGCAATCACAGATTCATTAAACAAACTTATGGTTCACCAAAGGAAAGGTGTGATGATTGAATTCATTACGATATTGGGGTTAACAGACATATACAAACACAGTAGACATATATAATCACCAAAGACCTACGGAGTACCAAGAGAAGACTACTCAACATTCTGTCATAACGTACATGGGAAAAGGATCCCAGGAAGAACAGACATATGTATATGTGTTAAAGAACCACCTCTTGCACACCTTCAACAAGCTAAACGTTGTACTCAAACTTGCTGTAATAAAAAATAAAAAATTAAATTAAAAACACGAACAAGAAGTAGTGAGACAAACTTGAGGGGCTTTCTCCTGGCACATTCCGTTCTACATTCCAATCTAGAACGCGACTTCCATTGAGGCTCTGCTGCCCTAGTAACCAGATTTGGTAAAGGAGAACTGCTGCCACCTTGTGGCCGTTTCACACAACAGCAGCTTTAATCCCAGCGCTAATGGTCAGTGGATATTCCAAATCATTACAGGCCTGTAAATGACACCTGCCCTGAAAACAAATCCTGGGGTCATATATCGACCAAAAAATTCAAAAGACGTCCATATTTCAAAACGACAGTTTCAAGAGGCATATTTCACGCACATTAGTGTTCTGATTCTTTGGCTTTCTTTCTTTCTTTGTTAAAAAAACGGGAATTGAAAAAGGTAACCCTCAGAAGGGGCGAAAACGTTCACAAACGAATCAATGGACAAAGGTTTAATCTCCAATATATATATACAGCTCATGCAGCTTAATTTTAAAACAACAAACAACCCAATACAAAAATGGGCAGAAGATCTAAATAGACGTTTCTTCAAAGAAGACACAGAGATGGCCAAGACGCACATGAAAAGCTGCTCAACATCACTAATTATTAGAGAAATGCAAATCAAAACTACAATGAGGTAAGACCTCACACCTGTTAGAATCGGCATCATCAGATAATCTACAAACAACAAATTCTGGGGAGGGTGTGGACAAAAGGAACCCTCTTCCGCTATTGGTGGGAATGTAAATTGATACAGTCACTATGGAGAACAGTATGGAGGTTCCTTTAAAAAACTAAAAAGAGAATTACCATAGGATCCAGCAATCCCACTTCTGGGCAGATACCGAGAGAAAACCATAAATCACAGAGACACATTCACCACAATGTTCATTGCAGCACTATTTACAATAGCCAGGTAATGGAAGCAACCTAAATGCCCACAGACAGACGAATGGATAAAGATGTGGTACATATATAAAATGGAATATAGCCATAAAAAGGAATGAAACTGAGTCATTTGTAGAGAAGTTGATGGATCTAGAGACTGTCATACAGAGTGAAGTAAGTCAGAAAGAGAAAAACAAATATTGTATATTAATGCCTATATGTGGAACCTAGAAAAATGGTAGAGATGAACTGGTTTGCAGGGCAGAAATAGAGACACAGAGGTAGAGAACAAACATATGGACACACAGTGGGGGAAGCCATGGGGTGGTGGTGGTGGGAAGAGTTGGGAGATTGGGATTGACCTGTATACATGTCTATGCATAAAATAGATAACTAATAATAACCTAGTGTATAAATAAATAAATAAAATTAAATTTCAAAATTTTTAAAAATAAAATGTAAAAATAAAACAGAAAAAATGTTCTTCCATTCACACTGATGTATTTATAAGAATGAATTATTTCCATGCTTATATCTATAAATACATAAAAGAGGAATAATATCTAACTTGAACCAAAAAAGAAAAAAAAAAACTGAACCTAACAGTTATACAGAGGAAAACACTACCAAGGCACTTGCTCCAGTGGTAAACAATTCTGAAATTGGTCAGAGGTGGGGAATCATCTCCCATACAGCCAGCAGCCCCTCCCGCCCACGCAAGGAGCGTCCTTATTGCAAAGCTGGGAGACCGTGCCTAGGCCTCTGTGAGTAAACGTGAGCTGAGCCCCAGGCCAGCTGCTGCTGAACTGTTCCCACCCTTCCCAGGTGAAACACCTGAATATGTACAAGGGCTTGAAAGCCTAGAGGAAGGGCCGTGGAGCCACACTAGTGAAAGCAAGCAGGGCAACTTGGTGCCTGCAGGTCAGCCAGGATGGTCCTGGCCACGGGCGCTCTTCTGGAAGCTTTCCATTGCTCTGCCTGAGATACCCCTCCTGTCCCGGCCCCCACTCCTTTTTTTCCTTCCTCACCTCAGCCCGGAGAGATACTCCAGTGGAAGTTATGGGTGACATATCCTCTTCTTTACAGGTGGCAGCCTGGCAACTCCTGCAGAAAGTCCAGCAGAGCCCCACTCACACCGGGCCACCCACAAAGCCGTGGACCCTCACACCCTCCCACCAGCACAGCCCCGAGACTGCTGACGGGGCAGAGAATATGGAGTCAGGCACAGCTGCAGGGGCTATTGCTGCCTGGAGTGCTGTTTATATTGACCTCAACCCAGGCACACCTGGGGAGGGCTTGCCGGCAGGGTCAGGCTGCCCAGGTCAGCTAATCCTCAGCCCTCAGGGAATCACATTGCAGAAAATGGACCTCGCTAAGACAGAATATTCGCCAAGGAAAAAAAGAACACAATGCCATTTGCAGCACCGTAGATGAGTCAAGAAGTAATCACGTGACTTGGAGTAAGTCAGAAAGTGAAAGACACATATCATATCATATCACTTATAGGTGTTACCTATAAATTGATACCAGGGCAGATATTTCCACGGAGAAGGGCAATCACAGATTCATTAAACAAACTTATGGTTCACCAAAGGAAAGGTGTGAGGATTGAATTCATTATGATATTGGGGTTAACAGACATATACAAACACAGTAGACATATATAATCACCAAAGACCTACGGAGTACCAAGAGAAGACTACTCAACATTCTGTCATAACGAACATGGGAAAAGGATCCCAGGAAGAACAGACATATGTATATGTGTAAAAGAACCACCTCTTGCACACCTACAACAAGCTAAACGTTGTACACAAACTTGCTGTAATAAAAAATAAAAAATTAAATTAGGGCCTCCCTGGTGGCGCAGTGGTTGAGAGTCCGCCTGCCGATGCAGGGGATGCGGGTTCGTGTCCCGGTCTGGGAGGATCCCATGTGCCGCAGAGCGGCTGGGCCCGTGAGCCATGGCCGCTGGGCCTGCGCGTCCGGAGCCTGTGCTCCGCAGCGAGAGAGGCCACAACGGTGAGAGGCCTGCATACCGCAAAAAGAAAAAAAAAAAATTAAATTAAAAACACGAACAAGAAGTAGTGAGACAAACTTGAGGGGCTTTCTCCTGGCACATTCCGTTCTACATTCCAATCTAGAACGCGACTTCCATTGAGGCTCTGCTGCCCTAGTAACCAGATTTGGTAAAGGAGAACTGCTGCCACCTTGTGGCCGTTTCACACAACAGCAGCTTTAATCCCAGCGCTAATGGTCAGTGGATATTCCAAATCATTACAGGCCTGTAAATGACACCTGCCCTGAAAACAAATCCTGGGGTCATATATCGACCAAAAAATTCAAAAGACGTCCATATTTCAAAACGACAGTTTCAAGAGGCATATTTCACGCACATTAGTGTTCTGATTCTTTGGCTTTCTTTCTTTCTTTGTTAAAAAAACGGGAATTGAAAAAGG
The DNA here is from genome assembly GCF_964165515.1 of Mesoplodon bidens. Classification (NCBI taxonomy): domain Eukaryota; kingdom Metazoa; phylum Chordata; class Mammalia; order Artiodactyla; family Ziphiidae; genus Mesoplodon; species Mesoplodon bidens. The sequence goes on from NW_027671161.1 coordinate 22,727, forward strand.
TAACCCTCAGAAGGGGCGAAAACGTTCACAAACGAATCAATGGACAAAGGTTTAATCTCCAATATATATATACAGCTCATGCAGCTTAATTTTAATACAACAAACAACCCAATACAAAAATGGGCAGAAGATCTAAATAGACGTTTCTTCAAAGAAGACACAGAGATGGCCAAGACGCACATGAAAAGCTGCTCAACATCACTAATTATTAGAGAAATGCAAATCAAAACTACAATGAGGTAAGACCTCACACCTGTTAGAATCGGCATCATCAGATAATCTACAAACAACAAATTCTGGGGAGGGTGTGGACAAAAGGAACCCTCTTCCGCTATTGGTGGGAATGTAAATTGATACAGTCACTATGGAGAACAGTATAGAGGTTCCTTTAAAAAATAAAAAGAGAATTACCATAGGATCCAGCAATCCCACTTCTGGGCAGATACCGAGAGAAAACCATAAATCACAGAGACACATTCACCACAATGTTCATTGCAGCACTATTTACAATAGCCAGGTAATGGAAGCAACCTAAATGCCCACAGACAGACGAATGGATAAAGATGTGGTACATATATAAAATGGAATATAGCCATAAAAAGGAATGAAACTGAGTCATTTGTAGAGAAGTTGATGGATCTAGAGACTGTCATACAGAGTGAAGTAAGTCAGAAAGAGAAAAACAAATATTGTATATTAATGCCTATATGTGGAACCTAGAAAAATGGTAGAGATGAACTGGTTTGCAGGGCAGAAATAGAGACACAGAGGTAGAGAACAAACATATGGACACACAGTGGGGGAAGCCATGGGGTGGTGGTGGTGGGAAGAGTTGGGAGATTGGGATTGACCTGTATACATGTCTATGCATAAAATAGATAACTAATAATAACCTAGTGTATAAATAAATAAATAAAATTAAATTTCAAAATTTTTAAAAATAAAATGTAAACATAAAACAGAAAAAAGTTCTTCCATTCACACTGATGTATTTATAAGAATGAATTATTTCCATGCTTATATCTATAAATACATAAAAGAGGAATAATATCTAACTTGAACCAAAAAAGAAAAAAAAAAACTGAACCTAACAGTTATACAGAGGAAAACACTACCAAGGCACTTGCTCCAGTGGTAAACAATTCTGAAATTGGTCAGAGGTGGGGAATCATCTCCCATACAGCCAGCAGCCCCTCCCGCCCACGCAAGGAGCGTCCTTATTGCAAAGCTGGGAGACCGTGCCTAGGCCTCTGTGAGTAAACGTGAGCTGAGCCCCAGGCCAGCTGCTGCTGAACTGTTCCCACCCTTCCCAGGTGAAACACCTGAATATGTACAAGGGCTTGAAAGCCTAGAGGAAGGGCCGTGGAGCCACACTAGCGAAAGCAAGCAGGGCAACTTGGTGCCTGCAGGTCAGCCAGGATGGTCCTGGCCACGGGCGCTCTTCTGGAAGCTTTCCATTGCCCTGCCTGAGATACCCCTCCTGTCCCGGCCCCCACTCCTTTTTTTCCTTCCTCACCTCAGCCCGGAGAGATACTCCAGTGGAAGTTATGGGTGACACATCCTCTTCTTTACAGGTGGCAGCCTGGCAACTCCTGCAGAAAGTCCAGCAGAGCCCCACTCACACCGGGCCACCCACAAAGCCGTGGACCCTCACACCCTCCCAACAGCACAGCCCCGAGACTGCTGACGGGGCAGAGAATATGGAGTCAGGCACAGCTGCAGGGGCTATTGCTGCCTGGAGTGCTGTTTATATTGACCTCAACCCAGGCACACCTGGGGAGGGCTTGCCGGCAGGGTCAGGCTGCCCAGGTCAGCTAATCCTCAGCCCTCAGGGAATCACATTGCAGAAAATGGACCTCGCTAAGACAGAATATTCGCCAAGGAAAAAAAGAACACAATGCCATTTGCAGCACCGTAGATGAGTCAAGAAGTAATCACGTGACTTGGAGTAAGTCAGAAAGTGAAAGACACATATCATATCATATCACTTATAGGTGTTACCTATAAATTGATACCAGGGCAGATATTTCCACGGAGAAGGGCAATCACAGATTCATTAAACAAACTTATGGTTCACCAAAGGAAAGGTGTGAGGATTGAATTCATTATGATATTGGGGTTAACAGACATATACAAACACAGTAGACATATATAATCACCAAAGACCTACGGAGTACCAAGAGAAGACTACTCAACATTCTGTCATAACGAACATGGGAAAAGGATCCCAGGAAGAACAGACATATGTATATGTGTAAAAGAACCACCTCTTGCACACCTACAACAAGCTAAACGTTGTACTCAAACTTGCTGTAATAAAAAATAAAAAATTAAATTAGGGCCACCCTGGTGGCGCAGTGGTTGAGAGTCCGCCTGCCGATGCAGGGGATGCGGGTTCGTGTCCCGGTCTGGGAGGATCCCATGTGCCGCAGAGCGGCTGGGCCCGTGAGCCATGGCCGCTGGGCCTGCGCGTCCGGAGCCTGTGCTCCGCAGCGGGAGAGGCCACAACGGTGAGAGGCCTGCATACCGCAAAAAGAAAAAAAAAAATTAAATTAAAAACACGAACAAGAAGTAGTGAGACAAACTTGAGGGGCTTTCTCCTGGCACATTCCGTTCTACATTCCAATCTAGAACGCGACTTCCATTGAGGCTCTGCTGCCCTAGTAACCAGATTTGGTAAAGGAGAACTGCTGCCACCTTGTGGCCGTTTCACACAACAGCAGCTTTAATCCCAGCGCTAATGGTCAGTGGATATTCCAAATCATTACAGGCCTGTAAATGACACCTGCCCTGAAAACAAATCCTGGGGTCATATATCGACCAAAAAATTCAAAAGACGTCCATATTTCAAAACGACAGTTTCAAGAGGCATATTTCACGCACATTAGTGTTCTGATTCTTTGGCTTTCTTTCTTTCTTTGTTAAAAAAAACGGGAATTGAAAAAGGTAACCCTCAGAAGGGGCGAAAACGTTCACAAACGAATCAATGGACAAAGGTTTAATCTCCAATATATATATACAGCTCATGCAGCTTAATTTTAATACAACAAACAACCCAATACAAAAATGGGCAGAAGATCTAAATAGACGTTTCTTCAAAGAAGACACAGAGATGGCCAAGACGCACATGAAAAGCTGCTCAACATCACTAATTATTAGAGAAATGCAAATCAAAACTACAATGAGGTAAGACCTCACACCTGTTAGAATCGGCATCATCAGATAATCTACAAACAACAAATTCTGGGGAGGGTGTGGACAAAAGGAACCCTCTTCCGCTATTGGTGGGAATGTAAATTGATACAGTCACTATGGAGAACAGTATAGAGGTTCCTTTAAAAAACTAAAAAGAGAATTACCATAGGATCCAGCAATCCCACTTCTGGGCAGATACCGAGAGAAAACCATAAATCACAGAGACACATTCACCACAATGTTCATTGCAGCACTATTTACAATAGCCAGGTAATGGAAGCAACCTAAATGCCCACAGACAGACGAATGGATAAAGATGTGGTACATATATAAAATGGAATATAGCCATAAAAAGGAATGAAACTGAGTCATTTGTAGAGAAGTTGATGGATCTAGAGAGTGTCATACAGAGTGAAGTAAGTCAGAAAGAGAAAAACAAATATTGTATATTAATGCCTATATGTGGAACCTAGAAAAATGGTAGAGATGAACTGGTTTGCAGGGCAGAAATAGAGACACAGAGGTAGAGAACAAACATATGGACACACAGTGGGGGAAGCCATGGGGTGGTGGTGGTGGGAAGAGTTGGGAGATTGGGATTGACCTGTATACATGTCTATGCATAAAATAGATAACTAATAATAACCTAGTGTATAAATAAATAAATAAAATTAAATTTCAAAATTTTTAAAAATAAAATGTAAACATAAAACAGAAAAAAGTTCTTCCATTCACACTGATGTATTTATAAGAATGAATTATTTCCATGCTTATATCTATAAATACATAAAAGAGGAATAATATCTAACTTGAACCAAAAAAGAAAAAAAAAAACTGAACCTAACAGTTATACAGAGGAAAACACTACCAAGGCACTTGCTCCAGTGGTAAACAATTCTGAAATTGGTCAGAGGTGGGGAATCATCTCCCATACAGCCAGCAGCCCCTCCCGCCCACGCAAGGAGCGTCCTTATTGCAAAGCTGGGAGACCGTGCCTAGGCCTCTGTGAGTAAACGTGAGCTGAGCCCCAGGCCAGCTGCTGCTGAACTGTTCCCACCCTTCCCAGGTGAAACACCTGAATATGTACAAGGGCTTGAAAGCCTAGAGGAAGGGCCGTGGAGCCACACTAGCGAAAGCAAGCAGGGCAACTTGGTGCCTGCAGGTCAGCCAGGATGGTCCTGGCCACGGGCGCTCTTCTGGAAGCTTTCCATTGCCCTGCCTGAGATACCCCTCCTGTCCCGGCCCCCACTCCTTTTTTTCCTTCCTCACCTCAGCCCGGAGAGATACTCCAGTGGAAGTTATGGGTGACACATCCTCTTCTTTACAGGTGGCAGCCTGGCAACTCCTGCAGAAAGTCCAGCAGAGCCCCACTCACACCGGGCCACCCACAAAGCCGTGGACCCTCACACCCTCCCACCAGCACAGCCCCGAGACTGCTGACGGGGCAGAGAATATGGAGTCAGGCACAGCTGCAGGGGCTATTGCTGCCTGGAGTGCTGTTTATATTGACCTCAACCCAGGCACACCTGGGGAGGGCTTGCCGGCAGGGTCAGGCTGCCCAGGTCAGCTAATCCTCAGCCCTCAGGGAATCACATTGCAGAAAATGGACCTCGCTAAGACAGAATATTCGCCAAGGAAAAAAAGAACACAATGCCATTTGCAGCACCGTAGATGAGTCAAGAAGTAATCACGTGACTTGGAGTAAGTCAGAAAGTGAAAGACACATATCATATCATATCACTTATAGGTGTTACCTATAAATTGATACCAGGGCAGATATTTCCACGGAGAAGGGCAATCACAGATTCATTAAACAAACTTATGGTTCACCAAAGGAAAGGTGTGAGGATTGAATTCATTATGATATTGGGGTTAACAGACATATACAAACACAGTAGACATATATAATCACCAAAGACCTACGGAGTACCAAGAGAAGACTACTCAACATTCTGTCATAACGAACATGGGAAAAGGATCCCAGGAAGAACAGACATATGTATATGTGTAAAAGAACCACCTCTTGCACACCTACAACAAGCTAAACGTTGTACTCAAACTTGCTGTAATAAAAAATAAAAAATTAAATTAAAAACACGAACAAGAATTAGTGAGAAAAACTTGAGGGGTTTTCTCCTGGTACATTCCGTTCTACATTCCAATCTAGAATGCGACTTCCATTGAGGATTTGCTGCCCTAGTAACCAGATTTGGTAAGGGAGAACTGCTGCCACCTTGTGGCCGTTTCACACAACAGCAGCTTTAATCCCAGCGCTAATGGTCAGTGGATATTCCAAATCATTACAGGCCTGTAAATGACACCTGCCCTGAAAACAAATCCTGGGGTCATATATCGACCAAAAAATTCAAAAGATGTCCATATTTCAAAACGACAGTTTCAAGAGGCATATTTCACGCACATTAGTGTTCTGCTTCTTTTGATTTCTTTCTTTCTTTGTTAAAAAAACGGGAATGGAAAAAGGCAACCCTCAGAATGGGCGAAAACTTTCACAAACGAATCAATGGACAAAGGTTTAATCTCCAATATATATAAACAGCTCATGCAGGTTAATATTAATAAAACAAACAACCCAATACAAAAATGGGCAGAAGATCTAAATAGACGTTTCTTCAAAGAAGACACAGAGATGGCCAAGACGCACATGAAAAGCTGCTCAACATCACTAATTATTAGAGAAATGCAAATCAAAACTACAATGAGGTAAGACCTCACACCTGTTAGAATCGGCATCATCAGATAATCTACAAACAACAAATTCTGGGGAGGGTGTGGACAAAAGGAACCCTCTTCCGCTATTGGTGGGAATGTAAATTGATACAGTCACTATGGAGAACAGTATGGAGGTTCCTTTAAAAAACTAAAAAGAGAATTACCATAGGATCCAGCAATCCCACTTGTGGGCATATACCCAGAGAAAACCATAAATCACAGAGACACATTCACCACAATATTCATTGCACCACTATTTACAATAGCCAGGTAATGGAAGCAACCTAAATGCCCACAGACAGACGAATGGATAAAGATGTGGTACATATATAAAATGGAATATTACTCAGCCATAAGAAGGAATGAAACTGAGTCATTTGTAGAGAAGTTGATGGATCTAGAGACTGTCATACAGAGTGAAGTAAGTCAGAAAGAGAAAAACAAATATTGTATATTAATGCCTATATGTGGAACCTAGAAAAATGCTACAGATGAACTGGTTTGCAGGGCAGAAATAGAGACACAGAGGTAGAGAACAAACGTATGGACACAAAGTGGGGGAAGCCATGGGGTGGTGGTGGTGGGATGAGTTGGGAGATTGGGATTGACCTGTATAGATGTCTATGCATAAAATAGATAACTAATAATAACCTAGTGTATAAAAAAATAAATAAAATTAAATTTCAATATTTTTAAAATTAAACTGTAAAAATAAAACAGAAAAAAAGTTCTTCCATTCACACTGATGTATTTATAAGAATGAATTATTTCCATGCTTATATCTATAAATACATAAAAGAGGAATAAAATCTAACTTGAACCAAAAAAGAAAAAAAAAAACTGAACATAACAGTTATACAGAGGAAAACACTACCAAGGCACTTGCTCCAGTGGTAAACAATTCTGAAATTGGTCAGAGGTGGGGAATCATCTCCCATACAGCCAGCAGCCCCAACCACCCACGCAAGGAGCGTCCTTATTGCAAACCTGGGGGACCATGCCGAGGCCTCTGTGAGTAAACGTGAGCTGAGCCCCAGGCCAGCTGCTGCTGAACTGTTCCCACCCTTCCCAGGTGAAACACCTGAATATGTACAAGGGTTTGAAAGCCTAGAGGAAGGGCCGTGGAGCCACACCAGCGAAAGCAAGCAGGGCAACTTGGTGCCTGCAGGACAGCCAGGATGGTCCTGGCCACGGGCGCTCTTCTGGAAGCTTTCCATTGCCCTGCCTGAGATACCCCTCCTGTCCCGGCCCCCACTCCTTTTTTTCCTTCCTCACCTCAGCCCGGAGAGATACTCCAGTGGAAGTTATGGGTGACACATCCTCTTCTTTACAGGTGGCAGCCTGGCAACTCCTGCAGAAAGTCCAGCAGAGCCCCACTCACACCGGGCCACCCACAAAGCCGTGGACCCTCACACCCTCCCACCAGCACAGCCCCGAGACTGCTGACGGGGCAGAGAATATGGAGTCAGGCACAGCTGCAGGGGCTATTGCTGCCTGGAGTGCTGTTTATATTGACCTCAACCGAGGCACACCTGGGGAGGGCTTGCCGGCAGGGTCAGGCTGCCCAGGTCAGCTAATCCTCAGCCCTCAGGGAATCACACTGCAGAAAATGGACCTCGCTAAGACAGAATATTAGCCAAGGAAAAAAAGCACACAATGCCATTTGCAGCACCGTAGATGAGTCTAGAGGTAATCACGTGACTTGGAGTAAGTCAGAAAGTGAAAGACACATATCATATCATATCACTTATAGGTGTTACCTATAAATTGATACCAGGGCAGATATTTCCATGGAGAAGGGCAATCACAGATTCATTAACAAACTTATGGTTCACCAAAGGAAAGGTGTGAGGATTGAATTCATTATGATATTGGGGTTAACAGACATATACAAACACAGTAGACATTTATAATCACCAAAGTCCTACGGAGTACCAAGAGAAGACTACTCAACATTCTGTCATAACGTACATGGGAAAAGGATCCCAGGAAGAACAGACATATGTATATGTGTAAAAGAACCACCTCTTGCACACCTACAACAAGCTAAACATTGTACTCAAACTTGCTGTAATAAAAAATAAAAAAATTAAATTAAAAACAGGAACAAGAAGTAGTGAGACAAACTTGAGGGGCTTTCTCCTGGCACATTCCGTTCTAAATTCCAATCTAGAACGTGACTTCCATTGAGGCTCTGCTGCCCAATAACCAGATTTGGTAAGGGAGAACTGCTGCCACCTTGTGGCCGTTTCACACAACAGCAGCTTTAATCCCAGCGCTAATGGTCAGTGGATATTCCAAATCATTACAGGCCTGTAAATGACACCTGCCCTGAAAACAAATCCTGGGGTCATATATCGACCAAATTTCAAAAGACGTCCATATTTCAAAACGACAGTTTCAAGAGGCATATTTCACGCACATTGGTGTTCTGCTTCTTTTGCTTTCTTTCTTTCTTTGTTAAAAAAACGGGAATGGAAAAAGGTAAGCCTCAGAAGGGGCGAAAACGTTCACAAACGAATCAATGGACAAAGGTTTAATCTCCAATATATATATACAGCTCATGCAGCTTAATATTAATACAACAAACAACCCAATACAAAAATGGGCAGAAGATCTAAATAGACGTTTCTTCAAAGAAGACACAGAGATGGCCAAGACGCACATGAAAAGCTGCTCAACATCACTAATTATTAGAGAAATGCAAATCAAAACTACAATGAGGTAAGACCTCACACCTGTTAGAATCGGCATCATCAGATAATCTACAAACAACAAATTCTGGGGAGGGTGTGGACAAAAGGAACCCTCTTCCGCTATTGGTGGGAATGTAAATTGATACAGTCACTATGGAGAACCGTATGGAGGTTCCTTTAAAAAACTAAAAAGAGAATTACCATAGGATCCAGCAATCCCACTTCTGGGCATATACCCAGAGAAAACCATAAATCACAGAGACACATTCACCACAATGTTCATTGCAGCACTATTTACAATAGCCAGGTAATGGAAGCAACCTAAATGCCCACAGACAGACGAATGGATAAAGATGTGGTACATATATAAAATGGAATATTACTCAGCCATAAAAAGGAATGAAACTGGGTCATTTGTAGAGAAGTTGATGGATCTAGAGACTGTCATACAGAGTGAAGTAAGTCAGAAAGAGAAAAACAAATATTGTATATTAATGCCTATATGTGGAACCTAGAAAAATGCTACAGATGAACTGGTTTGCAGGGCAGAAATAGAGACACAGAGGTAGAGAACAAACGTATTGACACAAAGTGGGGGAAGCCATGGGATGGTGGTGGTGGGATGAGTTGGGAGATTGGGATTGACCTGTATACATGTCTATGCATAAAATAGATAACTAATAATAACCTAGTGTATAAAAAAATAAATAAAATTAAATTTCAAAATTTTTAAAAATAAAATGTAAAAATAAAACAGAAAAAATGTTCTTCCATTCACACTGATGTATTTATAAGAATGAATTATTTCCATGCTTATATCTATAAATACATAAAAGAGGAATAAAATCTAACTTGAACCAAAAAAGAAAAAAAAAAAAACTGAACCTAACAGTTATACAGAGGAAAACACTACCAAGGCACTTGCTCCAGTGGTAAACAATTCTGAAATTGGTCAGAGGTGGGGAATCATCTCCCATACAGCCAGCAGCCCCACCCGCCCACGCAAAGAGCATCCTTATTGCAAAGCTGGGGGACAGTGCCGAGGCCTCTGTGATAAACGTGAGCTGAGCCCCAGGCCAGCTGCTGCTGAACTGTTCCCACCCTTCCCAGGTGAAACACCTGAATATGTACAAGGGCTTGAAAGCCTAGAGGAAGGGCCGTGGAGCCACACCAGCGAAAGCACGCAGGCCAACTTGGTGCCTGCAGGTCAGCCAGGATGGTCCTGGCCACGGGCGCTCTTCTGGAAGCTTTCCATTGCCCTGCCTGAGATACCCCTCCTGTCCCGGCCCCCACTCCTTTTTTTCCTTCCTCACCTCAGCCCGGAGAGATACTCCAGTGGAAGTTATGGGTGACACATCCTCTTCTTTACAGGTGGCAGCCTGGCAACTCCTGCAGAAAGTCAAGCAGAGCCCCACTCACACCGGGCCACCCACAAAGCCGTGGACCCTCCCACCCTCCCACCAGCACAGCCCCGAGACTGCTGACGGGGCAGAGAATATGGAGTCAGGCACAGCTGCAGGGGCTATTGCTGCCTGGAGTGCTGTTTATATTGACCTCAACCCAGACACACCTAGGAGGGCTTGCCGGCAGGGTCAGGCTGCCCAGGTCAGCTAATCCTCAGCCCTCAGGGAATCACATTGCAGAAAATGGACCTCGCTAAGACAGAATATTCGCCAAGGAAAAGAAGCACACAATGCCATTTGCAGCACCGTAGATGAGTCTAGAGGTAATCACGTGACTTGGAGTAAGTCAGAAAGTGAAAGACACATATCATATCATATCACTTATAGGTGTTACCTATAATTTGATACCAGGGCAGATATTTCCACGGAGAAGGGCAATCACAGATTCATTAAACAAACTTATGGTTCACCAAAGGAAAGGTGTGAGGATTGAATTCATTACGATATTGGGGTTAACAGACATATACAAACACAGTAGACATATATAATCACCAAAGACCTACGGAGTACCAAGAGAAGACTACTCAACATTCTGTCATAACGTACATGGGAAAAGGATCCCAGGAAGAACAGACATATGTATATGTGTTAAAGAACCACCTCTTGCACACCTTCAACAAGCTAAACGTTGTACTCAAACTTGCTGTAATAAAAAATAAAAAATTAAATTAAAAACACGAACAAGAAGTAGTGAGACAAACTTGAGGGGCTTTCTCCTGGCACATTCCGTTCTAAATTCCAATCTAAAATGCGACTTCCATTGAGGCTCTGCTGCCCTAGTAACCAGATTTGGTAAGGGAGAACTGCTGCCACCTTGTGGCCGTTTCACACAACAGCAGCTTTAATCCCAGCGCTAATGGTCAGTGGATATTCCAAATCATTACAGGCCTGTAAATGACACCTGCCCTGAAAACAAATCCTGGGGTCATATATCGACCAAAAAATTCAAAAGACGTCCATATTTCAAAACGACAGTTTCAAGAGGCATATTTCACGCACATTAGTGTTCTGATTCTTTGGCTTGCTTTCTTTCTTTGTTAAAAAAACGGGAATGGAAAAAGGTAACCCTCAGAAGGGGCGAAAACGTTCACAAACGAATCAATGGACAAAGGTTTAATCTCCAATATATATATACAGCTCATGCAGCTTAATATTAATACAACAAACAAACCAATACAAAAATGGGCAGAAGATCTAAATAGACGTTTCTTCAAAGAAGACACAGAGATGGCCAAGACGCACATGAAAAGCTGCTCAACATCACTAATTATTAGAGAAATGCAAATCAAAACTACAATGAGGTAAGACCTCACACCTGTTAGAATCGGCATCATCAGATAATCTACAAACAACAAATTCTGGGGAGGGTGTGGACAAAAGGAACCCTCTTCCGCTATTGGTGGGAATGTAAATTGATACAGTCACTATGGAGAACAGTATGGAGGTTCCTTTAAAAAACTAAAAAGAGAATTACCATAGGATCCAGCAATCCCACTTCTGGGCATATACCCAGAGAAAACCATAAATCACAGAGACACATTCACCACAATGTTCATTGCAGCACTATTTACAATAGCCAGGTAATGGAAGCAACCTAAATGCCCACAGACAGACGAATGGATAAAGATGTGGTACATATATAAAATGGAATATTACTCAGCCATAAAAAGGAATGAAACTGGGTCATTTGTAGAGAAGTTGATGGATCTAGAGACTGTCATACAGAGTGAAGTAAGTCAGAAAGAGAAAAACAAATATTGTTTATTAATGCCTATATGTGGAACCTAGAAAAATGCTACAGATGAACTGGTTTGCAGGGCAGAAATAGAGACACAGAGGTAGAGAACAAACGTATTGACACAAAGTGGGGGAAGCCATGGGCTGGTGGTGGTGGGATGAGTTGGCAGATTGGGATTGACCTGTATACATGTCTATGCATAAAATAGATAACTAATAATAACCTACTGTATAAAAAAAATAATTAAAATTAAATTTCAAAAATTTTAAAAATAAAATGTAAAAATAGAACAGAAAAAATGTTCTTCCATTCACACTGATGTATTTATAAGAATGAATTATTTCCATGCTTATATCTATAAATACATAAAAGAGGAATAAAATCTAACTTGAACCAAAAAAGAAAAAAAAAATGAACCTAACAGTTATACAGAGGAAAACACTACCAAGGCACTTGCTCCAGTGGTAAACAATTCTGAAATTGGTCAGAGGTGGGGAATCATCTCCCATACAGCCAGCAGCCCCGCCCACCCACGCAAGGAGCGTCCTTATTGCAAAGGTGGGGGACCGTGTCGAGGCCTCTGTGAGTAAACGTGAGCTGAGCCCCAGGCCAGCTGCTGCTGAACTGTTCCCACCCTTCCCAGGTGAAACACCTGAATATGTTCAAGGGCTTGAAAGCCTAGAGGAAGGGCCGTGGAGCCACACCAGCGACAGCACGCAGGCCACCTTGGTGCCTGCTGGTCAGCCAGGATTGTCCTGGCCACGGGCGCTCTTCTGGAAGCTTTCCATTGCCCTGCCTGAGATACCCCTCCTGTCCCGGCCCCCACTCCTTTTTTTCCTTCCTCACCTCAGCCCAGAGAGATATTCCAGTGGAAGTTATGGGTGACACATCCTCTTCTTTACAGGTGGCAGCCTGGCAACTCCTGCAGAAAGTCCAGCAGAGCCCCACTCACACCGGGCCACCCACAAAGCCGTGGACCCTCACACCCTCCCACCAGCACAGCCCCGAGACTGCTGACGGGGCAGAGAATATGGAGTCAGGCACAGCTGCAGGGGCTATTGCTGCCTGGAGTGCTGTTTATATTGACCTCAACCCAGGCACACCTGGGGAGGGCTTGCCGGCAGGGTCAGGCTGCCCAGGTCAGCTAATCCTCAGCCCTCAGGGAATCACATTGCAGAAAAAGGACCTTGCTAAGACAGAATATTCGCCAAGGAAAAGAAGCACACAATGCCATTTGCAGCACCGTAGATGAGTCTAGAGGTAATCACGTGACTTGGAGTAAGTCAGAAAGTGAAAGACACATATCATATCATATCACTTATAGGTGTTACCTATAAATTGATACCAGGGCAGATATTTCCACGGAGAAGGGCAATCACAGATTCATTAAACAAACTTATGGTTCACCAAAGGAAAGGTGTGAGGATTGAATTCATTATGATATTGGGGTTAACAGACATATACAAACACAGTAGACATATATAATCACCAAAGACCTACGGAGTACCAAGAGAAGACTACTCAACATTCTGTCATAACGAACATGGGAAAAGGATCCCAGGAAGAACAGACATATGTATATGTGTAAAAGAACCACCTCTTGCACACCTACAACAAGCTAAACGTTGTACTCAAACTTGCTGTAATAAAAAATAAAAAATTAAATTAGGGCCTCCCTGGTGGCGCAGTGGTTGAGAGTCCGCCTGCCGATGCAGGGGATGCGGGTTCGTGTCCCGGTCTGGGAGGATCCCATGTGCCGCAGAGCGGCTGGGCCCGTGAGCCATGGCCGCTGGGCCTGCGCGTCCGGAGCCTGTGCTCCGCAGCGGGAGAGGCCACAACGGTGAGAGGCCTGCATACCGCAAAAAGAAAAAAAAAAAATTAAATTAAAAACACGAACAAGAAGTAGTGAGACAAACTTGAGGGGCTTTCTCCTGGCACATTCCGTTCTACATTCCAATCTAGAACGCGACTTCCATTGAGGCTCTGCTGCCCTAGTAACCAGATTTGGTAAAGGAGAACTGCTGCCACCTTGTGGCCGTTTCACACAACAGCAGCTTTAATCCCAGCGCTAATGGTCAGTGGATATTCCAAATCATTACAGGCCTGTAAATGACACCTGCCCTGAAAACAAATCCTGGGGTCATATATCGACCAAAAAATTCAAAAGACGTCCATATTTCAAAACGACAGTTTCAAGAGGCATATTTCACGCACATTAGTGTTCTGATTCTTTGGCTTTCTTTCTTTCTTTGTTAAAAAAACGGGAATTGAAAAAGGTAACCCTCAGAAGGGGCGAAAACGTTCACAAACGAATCAATGGACAAAGGTTTAATCTCCAATATATATATACAGCTCATGCAGCTTAATTTTAATACAACAAACAACCCAATACAAAAATGGGCAGAAGATCTAAATAGACGTTTCTTCAAAGAAGACACAGAGATGGCCAAGACGCACATGAAAAGCTGCTCAACATCACTAATTATTAGAGAAATGCAAATCAAAACTACAATGAGGTAAGACCTCACACCTGTTAGAATCGGCATCATCAGATAATCTACAAACAACAAATTCTGGGGAGGGTGTGGACAAAAGGAACCCTCTTCCGCTATTGGTGGGAATGTAAATTGATACAGTCACTATGGAGAACAGTATGGAGGTTCCTTTAAAAAACTAAAAAGAGAATTACCATAGGATCCAGCAATCCCACTTCTGGGCAGATACCGAGAGAAAACCATAAATCACAGAGACACATTCACCACAATGTTCATTGCAGCACTATTTACAATAGCCAGGTAATGGAAGCAACCTAAATGCCCACAGACAGACGAATGGATAAAGATGTGGTACATATATAAAATGAAATATAGCCATAAAAAGGAATGAAACTGAGTCATTTGTAGAGAAGTTGATGGATCTAGAGACTGTCATACAGAGTGAAGTAAGTCAGAAAGAGAAAAACAAATATTGTATATTAATGCCTATATGTGGAACCTAGAAAAATGGTAGAGATGAACTGGTTTGCAGGGCAGAAATAGAGACACAGAGGTAGAGAACAAACATATGGACACACAGTGGGGGAAGCCATGGGGTGGTGGTGGTGGGAAGAGTTGGGAGATTGGGATTGACCTGTATACATGTCTATGCATAAAATAGATAACTAATAATAACCTAGTGTATAAATAAATAAATAAAATTAAATTTCAAAATTTTAAAAAATAAAATGTAAACATAAAACAGAAAAAAGTTCTTCCATTCACACTGATGTATTTATAAGAATGAATTATTTCCATGCTTATATCTATAAATACATAAAAGAGGAATAATATCTAACTTGAACCAAAAAAGAAAAAAAAAAACTGAACCTAACAGTTATACAGAGGAAAACACTACCAAGGCACTTGCTCCAGTGGTAAACAATTCTGAAATTGGTCAGAGGTGGGGAATCATCTCCCATACAGCCAGCAGCCCCTCCCGCCCACGCAAGGAGCGTCCTTATTGCAAAGCTGGGAGACCGTGCCTAGGCCTCTGTGAGTAAACGTGAGCTGAGCCCCAGGCCAGCTGCTGCTGAACTGTTCCCACCCTTCCCAGGTGAAACACCTGAATATGTACAAGGGCTTGAAAGCCTAGAGGAAGGGCCGTGGAGCCACACTAGCGAAAGCAAGCAGGGCAACTTGGTGCCTGCAGGTCAGCCAGGATGGTCCTGGCCACGGGCGCTCTTCTGGAAGCTTTCCATTGCCCTGCCTGAGATACCCCTCCTGTCCCGGCCCCCACTCCTTTTTTTCCTTCCTCACCTCAGCCCGGAGAGATACTCCAGTGGAAGTTATGGGTGACACATCCTCTTCTTTACAGGTGGCAGCCTGGCAACTCCTGCCGAAAGTCCAGCAGAGCCCCACTCACACCGGGCCACCCACAAAGCCGTGGACCCTCACACCCTCCCACCAGCACAGCCCCGAGACTGCTGACGGGGCAGAGAATATGGAGTCAGGCACAGCTGCAGGGGCTATTGCTGCCTGGAGTGCTGTTTATATTGACCTCAACCCAGGCACACCTGGGGAGGGCTTGCCGGCAGGGTCAGGCTGCCCAGGTCAGCTAATCCTCAGCCCTCAGGGAATCACATTGCAGAAAATGGACCTCGCTAAGACAGAATATTCGCCAAGGAAAAAAAGAACACAATGCCATTTGCAGCACCGTAGATGAGTCAAGAAGTAATCACGTGACTTGGAGTAAGTCAGAAAGTGAAAGACACATATCATATCATATCACTTATAGGTGTTACCTATAAATTGATACCAGGGCAGATATTTCCACGGAGAAGGGCAATCACAGATTCATTAAACAAACTTATGGTTCACCAAAGGAAAGGTGTGAGGATTGAATTCATTATGATATTGGGGTTAACAGACATATACAAACACAGTAGACATATATAATCACCAAAGACCTACGGAGTACCAAGAGAAGACTACTCAACATTCTGTCATAACGAACATGGGAAAAGGATCCCAGGAAGAACAGACATATGTATATGTGTAAAAGAACCACCTCTTGCACACCTACAACAAGCTAAACGTTGTACTCAAACTTGCTGTAATAAAAAATAAAAAATTAAATTAGGGCCTCCCTGGTGGCGCAGTGGTTGAGAGTCCGCCTGCCGATGCAGGGGATGCGGGTTCGTGTCCCGGTCTGGGAGGATCCCATGTGCCGCAGAGCGGCTGGGCCCGTGAGCCATGGCCGCTGGGCCTGCGCGTCCGGAGCCTGTGCTCCGCAGCGGGAGAGGCCACAACGGTGAGAGGCCTGCATACCGCAAAAAGAAAAAAAAAATTAAATTAAAAACACGAACAAGAAGTAGTGAGACAAACTTGAGGGGCTTTCTCCTGGCACATTCCGTTCTACATTCCAATCTAGAACGCGACTTCCATTGAGGCTCTGCTGCCCTAGTAACCAGATTTGGTAAAGGAGAACTGCTGCCACCTTGTGGCCGTTTCACACAACAGCAGCTTTAATCCCAGCGCTAATGGTCAGTGGATATTCCAAATCATTACAGGCCTGTAAATGACACCTGCCCTGAAAACAAATCCTGGGGTCATATATCGACCAAAAAATTCAAAAGACGTCCATATTTCAAAACGACAGTTTCAAGAGGCATATTTCACGCACATTAGTGTTCTGATTCTTTGGCTTTCTTTCTTTCTTTGTTAAAAAAACGGGAATTGAAAAAGGTAACCCTCAGAAGGGGCGAAAACGTTCACAAACGAATCAATGGACAAAGGTTTAATCTCCAATATATATATACAGCTCATGCAGCTTAATTTTAATACAACAAACAACCCAATACAAAAATGGGCAGAAGATCTAAATAGACGTTTCTTCAAAGAAGACACAGAGATGGCCAAGACGCACATGAAAAGCTGCTCAACATCACTAATTATTAGAGAAATGCAAATCAAAACTACAATGAGGTAAGACCTCACACCTGTTAGAATCGGCATCATCAGATAATCTACAAACAACAAATTCTGGGGAGGGTGTGGACAAAAGGAACCCTCTTCCGCTATTGGTGGGAATGTAAATTGATACAGTCACTATGGAGAACAGTATGGAGGTTCCTTTAAAAAACTAAAAAGAGAATTACCATAGGATCCAGCAATCCCACTTCTGGGCAGATACCGAGAGAAAACCATAAATCACAGAGACACATTCACCACAATGTTCATTGCAGCACTATTTACAATAGCCAGGTAATGGAAGCAACCTAAATGCCCACAGACAGACGAATGGATAAAGATGTGGTACATATATAAAATGAAATATAGCCATAAAAAGGAATGAAACTGAGTCATTTGTAGAGAAGTTGATGGATCTAGAGACTGTCATACAGAGTGAAGTAAGTCAGAAAGAGAAAAACAAATATTGTATATTAATGCCTATATGTGGAACCTAGAAAAATGGTAGAGATGAACTGGTTTGCAGGGCAGAAATAGAGACACAGAGGTAGAGAACAAACATATGGACACACAGTGGGGGAAGCCATGGGGTGGTGGTGGTGGGAAGAGTTGGGAGATTGGGATTGACCTGTATACATGTCTATGCATAAAATAGATAACTAATAATAACCTAGTGTATAAATAAATAAATAAAATTAAATTTCAAAATTTTAAAAAATAAAATGTAAACATAAAACAGAAAAAAGTTCTTCCATTCACACTGATGTATTTATAAGAATGAATTATTTCCATGCTTATATCTATAAATACATAAAAGAGGAATAATATCTAACTTGAACCAAAAAAGAAAAAAAAAAACTGAACCTAACAGTTATACAGAGGAAAACACTACCAAGGCACTTGCTCCAGTGGTAAACAATTCTGAAATTGGTCAGAGGTGGGGAATCATCTCCCATACAGCCAGCAGCCCCTCCCGCCCACGCAAGGAGCGTCCTTATTGCAAAGCTGGGAGACCGTGCCTAGGCCTCTGTGAGTAAACGTGAGCTGAGCCCCAGGCCAGCTGCTGCTGAACTGTTCCCACCCTTCCCAGGTGAAACACCTGAATATGTACAAGGGCTTGAAAGCCTAGAGGAAGGGCCGTGGAGCCACACTAGCGAAAGCAAGCAGGGCAACTTGGTGCCTGCAGGTCAGCCAGGATGGTCCTGGCCACGGGCGCTCTTCTGGAAGCTTTCCATTGCCCTGCCTGAGATACCCCTCCTGTCCCGGCCCCCACTCCTTTTTTTCCTTCCTCACCTCAGCCCGGAGAGATACTCCAGTGGAAGTTATGGGTGACACATCCTCTTCTTTACAGGTGGCAGCCTGGCAACTCCTGCAGAAAGTCCAGCAGAGCCCCACTCACACCGGGCCACCCACAAAGCCGTGGACCCTCACACCCTCCCACCAGCACAGCCCCGAGACTGCTGACGGGGCAGAGAATATGCAGTCAGGCACAGCTGCAGGGGCTATTGCTGCCTGGAGTGCTGTTTATATTGACCTCAACCCAGGCACACCTGGGGAGGGCTTGCCGGCAGGGTCAGGCTGCCCAGGTCAGCTAATCCTCAGCCCTCAGGGAATCACATTGCAGAAAATGGACCTCGCTAAGACAGAATATTCGCCAAGGAAAAAAAGAACACAATGCCATTTGCAGCACCGTAGATGAGTCAAGAAGTAATCACGTGACTTGGAGTAAGTCAGAAAGTGAAAGACACATATCATATCATATCACTTATAGGTGTTACCTATAAATTGATACCAGGGCAGATATTTCCACGGAGAAGGGCAATCACAGATTCATTAAACAAACTTATGGTTCACCAAAGGAAAGGTGTGAGGATTGAATTCATTATGATATTGGGGTTAACAGACATATACAAACACAGTAGGCATATATAATCACCAAAGACCTACGGAGTACCAAGAGAAGACTACTCAACATTCTGTCATAACGAACATGGGAAAAGGATCCCAGGAAGAACAGACATATGTATATGTGTAAAAGAACCACCTCTTGCACACCTACAACAAGCTAAACGTTGTACTCAAACTTGCTGTAATAAAAAATAAAAAATTAAATTAGGGCCTCCCTGGTGGCGCAGTGGTTGAGAGTCCGCCTGCCGATGCAGGGGATGCGGGTTCGTGTCCCGGTCTGGGAGGATCCCATGTGCCGCAGAGCGGCTGGGCCCGTGAGCCATGGCCGCTGGGCCTGCGCGTCCGGAGCCTGTGCTCCGCAGCGGGAGAGGCCACAACGGTGAGAGGCCTGCATACCGCAAAAAGAAAAAAAAAAAATTAAATTAAAAACACGAACAAGAAGTAGTGAGACAAACTTGAGGGGCTTTCTCCTGGCACATTCCGTTCTACATTCCAATCTAGAACGCGACTTCCATTGAGGCTCTGCTGCCCTAGTAACCAGATTTGGTAAAGGAGAACTGCTGCCACCTTGTGGCCGTTTCACACAACAGCAGCTTTAATCCCAGCGCTAATGGTCAGTGGATATTCCAAATCATTACAGGCCTGTAAATGACACCTGCCCTGAAAACAAATCCTGGGGTCATATATCGACCAAAAAATTCAAAAGACGTCCATATTTCAAAACGACAGTTTCAAGAGGCATATTTCACGCACATTAGTGTTCTGATTCTTTGGCTTTCTTTCTTTCTTTGTTAAAAAAACGGGAATTGAAAAAGGTAACCCTCAGAAGGGGCGAAAACGTTCACAAACGAATCAATGGACAAAGGTTTAATCTCCAATATATATATACAGCTCATGCAGCTTAATTTTAATACAACAAACAACCCAATACAAAAATGGGCAGAAGATCTAAATAGACGTTTCTTCAAAGAAGACACAGAGATGGCCAAGACGCACATGAAAAGCTGCTCAACATCACTAATTATTAGAGAAATGCAAATCAAAACTACAATGAGGTAAGACCTCACACCTGTTAGAATCGGCATCATCAGATAATCTACAAACAACAAATTCTGGGGAGGGTGTGGACAAAAGGAACCCTCTTCCGCTATTGGTGGGAATGTAAATTGATACAGTCACTATGGAGAACAGTATGGAGGTTCCTTTAAAAAACTAAAAAGAGAATTACCATAGGATCCAGCAATCCCACTTCTGGGCAGATACCGAGAGAAAACCATAAATCACAGAGACACATTCACCACAATGTTCATTGCAGCACTATTTACAATAGCCAGGTAATGGAAGCAACCTAAATGCCCACAGACAGACGAATGGATAAAGATGTGGTACATATATAAAATGGAATATAGCCATAAAAAGGAATGAAACTGAGTCATTTGTAGAGAAGTTGATGGATCTAGAGACTGTCATACAGAGTGAAGTAAGTCAGAAAGAGAAAAACAAATATTGTATATTAATGCCTATATGTGGAACCTAGAAAAATGGTAGAGATGAACTGGTTTGCAGGGCAGAAATAGAGACACAGAGGTAGAGAACAAACATATGGACACACAGTGGGGGAAGCCATGGGGTGGTGGTGGTGGGAAGAGTTGGGAGATTGGGATTGACCTGTATACATGTCTATGCATAAAATAGATAACTAATAATAACCTAGTGTATAAATAAATAAATAAAATTAAATTTCAAAATTTTTAAAAATAAAATGTAAACATAAAACAGAAAAAAGTTCTTCCATTCACACTGATGTATTTATAAGAATGAATTATTTCCATGCTTATATCTATAAATACATAAAAGAGGAATAATATCTAACTTGAACCAAAAAAGAAAAAAAAAAACTGATCCTAACAGTTATACAGAGGAAAACACTACCAAGGCACTTGCTCCAGTGGTAAACAATTCTGAAATTGGTCAGAGGTGGGGAATCATCTCCCATACAGCCAGCAGCCCCTCCCGCCCACGCAAGGAGCGTCCTTATTGCAAAGCTGGGAGACCGTGCCTAGGCCTCTGTGAGTAAACGTGAGCTGAGCCCCAGGCCAGCTGCTGCTGAACTGTTCCCACCCTTCCCAGGTGAAACACCTGAATATGTACAAGGGCTTGAAAGCCTAGAGGAAGGGCCGTGGAGCCACACTAGCGAAAGCAAGCAGGGCAACTTGGTGCCTGCAGGTCAGCCAGGATGGTCCTGGCCACGGGCGCTCTTCTGGAAGCTTTCCATTGCTCTGCCTGAGATACCCCTCCTGTCCCGGCCCCCACTCCTTTTTTTCCTTCCTCACCTCAGCCCGGAGAGATACTCCAGTGGAAGTTATGGGTGACACATCCTCTTCTTTACAGGTGGCAGCCTGGCAACTCCTGCAGAAAGTCCAGCAGAGCCCCACTCACACCGGGCCACCCACAAAGCCGTGGACCCTCACACCCTCCCACCAGCACAGCCCCGAGACTGCTGACGGGGCAGAGAATATGGAGTCAGGCACAGCTGCAGGGGCTATTGCTGCCTGGAGTGCTGTTTATATTGACCTCAACCCAGGCACACCTGGGGAGGGCTTGCCGGCAGGGTCAGGCTGCCCAGGTCAGCTAATCCTCAGCCCTCAGGGAATCACATTGCAGAAAATGGACCTCGCTAAGACAGAATATTCGCCAAGGAAAAAAAGAACACAATGCCATTTGCAGCACCGTAGATGAGTCAAGAAGTAATCACGTGACTTGGAGTAAGTCAGAAAGTGAAAGACACATATCATATCATATCACTTATAGGTGTTACCTATAAATTGATACCAGGGCAGATATTTCCACGGAGAAGGGCAATCACAGATTCATTAAACAAACTTATGGTTCACCAAAGGAAAGGTGTGAGGATTGAATTCATTATGATATTGGGGTTAACAGACATATACAAACACAGTAGACATATATAATCACCAAAGACCTACGGAGTACCAAGAGAAGACTACTCAACATTCTGTCATAACGAACATGGGAAAAGGATCCCAGGAAGAACAGACATATGTATATGTGTAAAAGAACCACCTCTTGCACACCTACAACAAGCTAAACGTTGTACTCAAACTTGCTGTAATAAAAAATAAAAAATTAAATTAGGGCCTCCCTGGTGGCGCAGTGGTTGAGAGTCCGCCTGCCGATGCAGGGGATGCGGGTTCGTGTCCCGGTCTGGGAGGATCCCATGTGCCGCAGAGCGGCTGGGCCCGTGAGCCATGGCCGCTGGGCCTGCGCGTCCGGAGCCTGTGCTCCGCAGCGGGAGAGGCCACAACGGTGAGAGGCCTGCATACCGCAAAAAGAAAAAAAAAAAATTAAATTAAAAACACGAACAAGAAGTAGTGAGACAAACTTGAGGGGCTTTCTCCTGGCACATTCCGTTCTACATTCCAATCTAGAACGCGACTTCCATTGAGGCTCTGCTGCCCTAGTAACCAGATTTGGTAAAGGAGAACTGCTGCCACCTTGTGGCCGTTTCACACAACAGCAGCTTTAATCCCAGCGCTAATGGTCAGTGGATATTCCAAATCATTACAGGCCTGTAAATGACACCTGCCCTGAAAACAAATCCTGGGGTCATATATCGACCAAAAAATTCAAAAGACGTCCATATTTCAAAACGACAGTTTCAAGAGGCATATTTCACGCACATTAGTGTTCTGATTCTTTGGCTTTCTTTCTTTCTTTGTTAAAAAAAACGGGAATTGAAAAAGGTAACCCTCAGAAGGGGCGAAAACGTTCACAAACGAATCAATGGACAAAGGTTTAATCTCCAATATATATATACAGCTCATGCAGCTTAATTTTAATACAACAAACAACCCAATACAAAAATGGGCAGAAGATCTAAATAGACGTTTCTTCAAAGAAGACACAGAGATGGCCAAGACGCACATGAAAAGATGCTCAACATCACTAATTATTAGAGAAATGCAAATCAAAACTACAATGAGGTAAGACCTCACACCTGTTAGAATCGGCATCATCAGATAATCTACAAACAACAAATTCTGGGGAGGGTGTGGACAAAAGGAACCCTCTTCCGCTATTGGTGGGAATGTAAATTGATACAGTCACTATGGAGAACAGTATAGAGGTTCCTTTAAAAAACTAAAAAGAGAATTACCATAGGATCCAGCAATCCCACTTCTGGGCAGATACCGAGAGAAAACCATAAATCACAGAGACACATTCACCACAATGTTCATTGCAGCACTATTTACAATAGCCAGGTAATGGAAGCAACCTAAATGCCCACAGACAGACGAATGGATAAAGATGTGGTACATATATAAAATGGAATATAGCCATAAAAAGGAATGAAACTGAGTCATTTGTAGAGAAGTTGATGGATCTAGAGACTGTCATACAGAGTGAAGTAAGTCAGAAAGAGAAAAACAAATATTGTATATTAATGCCTATATGTGGAACCTAGAAAAATGGTAGAGATGAACTGGTTTGCAGGGCAGAAATAGAGACACAGAGGTAGAGAACAAACATATGGACACACAGTGGGGGAAGCCATGGGGTGGTGGTGGTGGGAAGAGTTGGGAGATTGGGATTGACCTGTATACATGTCTATGCATAAAATAGATAACTAATAATAACCTAGTGTATAAATAAATAAATAAAATTAAATTTCAAAATTTTTAAAAATAAAATGTAAACATAAAACAGAAAAAAGTTCTTCCATTCACACTGATGTATTTATAAGAATGAATTATTTCCATGCTTATATCTATAAATACATAAAAGAGGAATAATATCTAACTTGAACCAAAAAAGAAAAAAAAAAACTGAACCTAACAGTTATACAGAGGAAAACACTACCAAGGCACTTGCTCCAGTGGTAAACAATTCTGAAATTGGTCAGAGGTGGGGAATCATCTCCCATACAGCCAGCAGCCCCTCCCGCCCACGCAAGGAGCGTCCTTATTGCAAAGCTGGGAGACCGTGCCTAGGCCTCTGTGAGTAAACGTGAGCTGAGCCCCAGGCCAGCTGCTGCTGAACTGTTCCCACCCTTCCCAGGTGAAACACCTGAATATGTACAAGGGCTTGAAAGCCTAGAGGAAGGGCCGTGGAGCCACACTAGCGAAAGCAAGCAGGGCAACTTGGTGCCTGCAGGTCAGCCAGGATGGTCCTGGCCACGGGCGCTCTTCTGGAAGCTTTCCATTGCCCTGCCTGAGATACCCCTCCTGTCCCGGCCCCCACTCCTTTTTTTCCTTCCTCACCTCAGCCCGGAGAGATACTCCAGTGGAAGTTATGGGTGACACATCCTCTTCTTTACAGGTGGCAGCCTGGCAACTCCTGCAGAAAGTCCAGCAGAGCCCCACTCACACCGGGCCACCCACAAAGCCGTGGACCCTCACACCCTCCCACCAGCACAGCCCCGAGACTGCTGACGGGGCAGAGAATATGGAGTCAGGCACAGCTGCAGGGGCTATTGCTGCCTGGAGTGCTGTTTATATTGACCTCAACCCAGGCACACCTGGGGAGGGCTTGCCGGCAGGGTCAGGCTGCCCAGGTCAGCTAATCCTCAGCCCTCAGGGAATCACATTGCAGAAAATGGACCTCGCTAAGACAGAATATTCGCCAAGGAAAAAAAGAACACAATGCCATTTGCAGCACCGTAGATGAGTCAAGAAGTAATCACGTGACTTGGAGTAAGTCAGAAAGTGAAAGACACATATCATATCATATCACTTATAGGTGTTACCTATAAATTGATACCAGGGCAGATATTTCCACGGAGAAGGGCAATCACAGATTCATTAAACAAACTTATGGTTCACCAAAGGAAAGGTGTGAGGATTGAATTCATTATGATATTGGGGTTAACAGACATATACAAACACAGTAGACATATATAATCACCAAAGACCTACGGAGTACCAAGAGAAGACTACTCAACATTCTGTCATAACGAACATGGGAAAAGGATCCCAGGAAGAACAGACATATGTATATGTGTAAAAGAACCACCTCTTGCACACCTACAACAAGCTAAACGTTGTACTCAAACTTGCTGTAATAAAAAATAAAAAATTAAATTAAAAACACGAACAAGAATTAGTGAGAAAAACTTGAGGGGTTTTCTCCTGGTACATTCCGTTCTACATTCCAATCTAGAATGCGACTTCCATTGAGGATTTGCTGCCCTAGTAACCAGATTTGGTAAGGGAGAACTGCTGCCACCTTGTGGCCGTTTCACACAACAGCAGCTTTAATCCCAGCGCTAATGGTCAGTGGATATTCCAAATCATTACAGGCCTGTAAATGACACCTGCCCTGAAAACAAATCCTGGGGTCATATATCGACCAAAAAATTCAAAAGATGTCCATATTTCAAAACGACAGTTTCAAGAGGCATATTTCACGCACATTAGTGTTCTGCTTCTTTTGATTTCTTTCTTTCTTTGTTAAAAAAACGGGAATGGAAAAAGGCAACCCTCAGAATGGGCGAAAACTTTCACAAACGAATCAATGGACAAAGGTTTAATCTCCAATATATATAAACAGCTCATGCAGGTTAATATTAATAAAACAAACAACCCAATACAAAAATGGGCAGAAGATCTAAATAGACGTTTCTTCAAAGAAGACACAGAGATGGCCAAGACGCACATGAAAAGCTGCTCAACATCACTAATTATTAGAGAAATGCAAATCAAAACTACAATGAGGTAAGACCTCACACCTGTTAGAATCGGCATCATCAGATAATCTACAAACAACAAATTCTGGGGAGGGTGTGGACAAAAGGAACCCTCTTCCGCTATTGGTGGGAATGTAAATTGATACAGTCACTATGGAGAACAGTATGGAGGTTCCTTTAAAAAACTAAAAAGAGAATTACCATAGGATCCAGCAATCCCACTTGTGGGCATATACCCAGAGAAAACCATAAATCACAGAGACACATTCACCACAATATTCATTGCACCACTATTTACAATAGCCAGGTAATGGAAGCAACCTAAATGCCCACAGACAGACGAATGGATAAAGATGTGGTACATATATAAAATGGAATATTACTCAGCCATAAGAAGGAATGAAACTGAGTCATTTGTAGAGAAGTTGATGGATCTAGAGACTGTCATACAGAGTGAAGTAAGTCAGAAAGAGAAAAACAAATATTGTATATTAATGCCTATATGTGGAACCTAGAAAAATGCTACAGATGAACTGGTTTGCAGGGCAGAAATAGAGACACAGAGGTAGAGAACAAACGTATGGACACAAAGTAGGGGAATCCATGGGGTGTTGGTTGTGGGATGAGTTGGGAGATTGGGATTGACCTGTATACATGTCTATGCATAAAATAGATAACTAATAATAACCTAGTGTATAAAAAATAAATAAAATTAAATTTCAAAATTTTTAAAAATAAAATATAAAAATAAAACAGAAAAAAAGTTCTTCCATTCACACTGATGTATTTATAAGAATGAATTATTTCCATGCTTATATCTATAAATACATAAAAGAGGAATAAAATCTAACTTGATCCAAAAAAGAAAAAAAAAACTGAACCTAACAGTTATACAGAGGAAAACAATACCAAGGCACTTGCTCCAGTGGTAAACAATTCTGAAATTGGTCAGAGGTGGGGAATCATCTCCCATACAGCCAGCAGCCCCACCCGCCCACGCAAGGAGCGTCCTTATTGGAAACCTGGGGGACCGTGCCGAGGCCTCTGTGAGTAAACGTGAGCTGAGCCCCAGGCCAGCTGCTGCTGAACTGTTCCCACCCTTCCCAGGTGAAACACCTGAATATGTACAAGGGCTTGAAAGCCTAGAGGAAGGGCCGTGGAGCCACACCAGCGAAAGCATGCAGGCCAACTTGGTGCCTGCAGGTCAGCCAGGATGGTCCTGGCCACGGGCGCTCTTCTGGAAGCTTTCCATTGCCCTGCCTGAGATACCCCTCCTGTCCCGGCCCCCACTCCTTTTTTTCCTTCCTCACCTCAGCCCGGAGAGATACTCCAGTGGAAGTTATGGGTGACACATCCTCTTCTTTACAGGTGGCAGCCTGGCAACTCCTGCAGAAAGTCCAGCAGAGCCCCACTCACACCAGGCCACCCACAAAGCCGTGGACCCTCACACCCTCCCACCAGCACAGCCCCGAGACTGCTGACGGGGCAGAGAATATGGAGTCTGGCACAGCTGCAGGGGCTATTGCTGCCTGGAGTGCTGTTTATATTGACCTCAACACAGGCACACCTGGGGAGGGCTTGCCGGCAGGGTCAGGCTGCCCAGGTCAGCTAATCCTCAGCCCTCGGGGAATCACATTGCAGAAAATGGACCTCGCTAAGACAGAATATTCGCCAAGGAAAAGAAGCACACAATGCCATTTGCAGCACCGTAGATGAGTCTAGAGGTAATCACGTGACTTGGAGTAAGTCAGAAAGTGAAAGACACATATCATATCATATCACTTATAGGTGTTACCTATAAATTGATACAAGGGCAGATATTTCCACGGAGAAGGGCAATCACAGATTCATTAAACAAACTTATGGTTCACCAAAGGAAAGGTGTGAGGATTGAATTCATTACTATATTGGGGTTAACAGACATATACAAACACAGTAGACATTTATAATCACCAAAGACCTACGGAGTACCAAGAGAAGACTAATCAACATTCTGTCATAACGTACATGGGAAAAGGATCCCAGGAAGAACAGACATATGTATATGTGTAAAAGAACCACCTCTTGCACACCTACAACAAGCTAAACGTTGTACTCAAACTTGCTGTAATAAAAAATAAAAAAATTAAATTAAAAACAGGAACAAGAAGTAGTGAGACAAACTTGAGGGGCTTTCTCCTGGCACATTCCGTTCTAAATTCCAATCTAGAACGTGACTTCCATTGAGGCTCTGCTGCCCAATAACCAGATTTGGTAAGGGAGAACTGCTGCCACCTTGTGGCCGTTTCACACAACAGCAGCTTTAATCCCAGCGCTAATGGTCAGTGGATATTCCAAATCATTACAGGCCTGTAAATGACACCTGCCCTGAAAACAAATCCTGGGGTCATATATCGACCAAAAAATTCAAAAGACGTCCATATTTCAAAACGACAGTTTCAAGAGGCATATTTCACGCACATTAGTGTTCTGATTCTTTGGCTTTCTTTCTTTCTTTGTTAAAAAAACGGGAATTGAAAAAGGTAACCCTCAGAAGGGGCGAAAACGTTCACAAACGAATCAATGGACAAAGGTTTAATCTCCAATATATATATACAGCTCATGCAGCTTAATTTTAATACAACAAACAACCCAATACAAAAATGGGCAGAAGATCTAAATAGACGTTTCTTCAAAGAAGACACAGAGATGGCCAAGACGCACATGAAAAGCTGCTCAACATCACTAATTATTAGAGAAATGCAAATCAAAACTACAATGAGGTAAGACCTCACACCTGTTAGAATCGGCATCATCAGATAATCTACAAACAACAAATTCTGGGGAGGGTGTGGACAAAAGGAACCCTCTTCCGCTATTGGTGGGAATGTAAATTGATACAGTCACTATGGAGAACAGTATGGAGGTTCCTTTAAAAAACTAAAAAGAGAATTACCATAGGATCCAGCAATCCCACTTCTGGGCAGATACCGAGAGAAAACCATAAATCACAGAGACACATTCACCACAATGTTCATTGCAGCACTATTTACAATAGCCAGGTAATGGAAGCAACCTAAATGCCCACAGACAGACGAATGGATAAAGATGTGGTACATATATAAAATGGAATATAGCCATAAAAAGGAATGAAACTGAGTCATTTGTAGAGAAGTTGATGGATCTAGAGACTGTCATACAGAGTGAAGTAAGTCAGAAAGAGAAAAACAAATATTGTATATTAATGCCTATATGTGGAACCTAGAAAAATGGTAGAGATGAACTGGTTTGCAGGGCAGAAATAGAGACACAGAGGTAGAGAACAAACATATGGACACACAGTGGGGGAAGCCATGGGGTGGTGGTGGTGGGAAGAGTTGGGAGATTGGGATTGACCTGTATACATGTCTATGCATAAAATAGATAACTAATAATAACCTAGTGTATAAATAAATAAATAAAATTAAATTTCAAAATTTTTAAAAATAAAATGTAAACATAAAACAGAAAAAAGTTCTTTCATTCAGACTGATGTATTTATAAGAATGAATTATTTCCATGCTTATATCTATAAATACATAAAAGAGGAATAATATCTAACTTGAACCAAAAAAGAAAAAAAAAACTGAACCTAACAGTTATACAGAGGAAAACACTACCAAGGCACTTGCTCCAGTGGTAAACAATTCTGAAATTGGTCAGAGGTGGGGAATCATCTCCCATAGAGCCAGCAGCCCCACCCGCCCACGCAAGGAGCGTCCTTATTGCAAAGCTGGGAGACCGTGCCTAGGCCTCTGTGAGTAAACGTGAGCTGAGCCCCAGGCCAGCTGCTGCTGAACTGTTCCCACCCTTCCCAGGTGAAACACCTGAATATGTACAAGGGCTTGAAAGCCTAGAGGAAGGGCCGTGGAGCCACACTAGCGAAAGCAAGCAGGGCAACTTGGTGCCTGCAGGTCAGCCAGGATGGTCCTGGCCACGGGCGCTCTTCTGGAAGCTTTCCATTGCTCTGCCTGAGATACCCCTCCTGTCCCGGCCCCCACTCCTTTTTTTCCTTCCTCACCTCAGCCCGGAGAGATACTCCAGTGGAAGTTATGGGTGACACATCCTCTTCTTTACAGGTGGCAGCCTGGCAACTCCTGCCGAAAGTCCAGCAGAGCCCCACTCACACCGGGCCACCCACAAAGCCGTGGACCCTCACACCCTCCCACCAGCACAGCCCCGAGACTGCTGACGGGGCAGAGAATATGGAGTCAGGCACAGCTGCAGGGGCTATTGCTGCCTGGAGTGCTGTTTATATTGACCTCAACCCAGGCACACCTGGGGAGGGCTTGCCGGCAGGGTCAGGCTGCCCAGGTCAGCTAATCCTCAGCCCTCAGGGAATCACATTGCAGAAAATGGACCTCGCTAAGACAGAATATTCGCCAAGGAAAAAAAGAACACAATGCCATTTGCAGCACCGTAGATGAGTCATGAAGTAATCACGTGACTTGGAGTAAGTCAGAAAGTGAAAGACACATATCATATCATATCACTTATAGGTGTTACCTATAAATTGATACCAGGGCAGATATTTCCACGGAGAAGGGCAATCACAGATTCATTAAACAAACTTATGGTTCACCAAAGGAAAGGTGTGAGGATTGAATTCATTATGATATTGGGGTTAACAGACATATACAAACACAGTAGACATATATAATCACCAAAGACCTACGGAGTACCAAGAGAAGACTACTCAACATTCTGTCATAACGAACATGGGAAAAGGATCCCAGGAAGAACAGACATATGTATATGTGTAAAAGAACCACCTCTTGCACACCTACAACAAGCTAAACGTTGTACTCAAACTTGCTGTAATAAAAAATAAAAAATTAAATTAGGGCCTCCCTGGTGGCGCAGTGGTTGAGAGTCCGCCTGCCGATGCAGGGGATGCGGGTTCGTGTCCCGGTCTGGGAGGATCCCATGTGCCGCAGAGCGGCTGGGCCCGTGAGCCATGGCCGCTGGGCCTGCGCGTCCGGAGCCTGTGCTCCGCAGCGGGAGAGGCCACAACGGTGAGAGGCCTGCATACCGCAAAAAGAAAAAAAAAATTAAATTAAAAACACGAACAAGAAGTAGTGAGACAAACTTGAGGGGCTTTCTCCTGGCACATTCCGTTCTACATTCCAATCTAGAACGCGACTTCCATTGAGGCTCTGCTGCCCTAGTAACCAGATTTGGTAAAGGAGAACTGCTGCCACCTTGTGGCCGTTTCACACAACAGCAGCTTTAATCCCAGCGCTAATGGTCAGTGGATATTCCAAATCATTACAGGCCTGTAAATGACACCTGCCCTGAAAACAAATCCTGGGGTCATATATCGACCAAAAAATTCAAAAGACGTCCATATTTCAAAACGACAGTTTCAAGAGGCATATTTCACGCACATTAGTGTTCTGATTCTTTGGCTTTCTTTCTTTCTTTGTTAAAAAAACGGGAATTGAAAAAGGTAACCCTCAGAAGGGGCGAAAACGTTCACAAACGAATCAATGGACAAAGGTTTAATCTCCAATATATATATACAGCTCATGCAGCTTAATTTTAATACAACAAACAACCCAATACAAAAATGGGCAGAAGATCTAAATAGACGTTTCTTCAAAGAAGACACAGAGATGGCCAAGACGCACATGAAAAGCTGCTCAACATCACTAATTATTAGAGAAATGCAAATCAAAACTACAATGAGGTAAGACCTCACACCTGTTAGAATCGGCATCATCAGATAATCTACAAACAACAAATTCTGGGGAGGGTGTGGACAAAAGGAACCCTCTTCCGCTATTGGTGGGAATGTAAATTGATACAGTCACTATGGAGAACAGTATAGAGGTTCCTTTAAAAAATAAAAAGAGAATTACCATAGGATCCAGCAATCCCACTTCTGGGCAGATACCGAGAGAAAACCATAAATCACAGAGACACATTCACCACAATGTTCATTGCAGCACTATTTACAATAGCCAGGTAATGGAAGCAACCTAAATGCCCACAGACAGACGAATGGATAAAGATGTGGTACATATATAAAATGGAATATAGCCATAAAAAGGAATGAAACTGAGTCATTTGTAGAGAAGTTGATGGATCTAGAGACTGTCATACAGAGTGAAGTAAGTCAGAAAGAGAAAAACAAATATTGTATATTAATGCCTATATGTGGAACCTAGAAAAATGGTAGAGATGAACTGGTTTGCAGGGCAGAAATAGAGACACAGAGGTAGAGAACAAACATATGGACACACAGTGGGGGAAGCCATGGGGTGGTGGTGGTGGGAAGAGTTGGGAGATTGGGATTGACCTGTATACATGTCTATGCATAAAATAGATAACTAATAATAACCTAGTGTATAAATAAATAAATAAAATTAAATTTCAAAATTTTTAAAAATAAAATGTAAACATAAAACAGAAAAAAGTTCTTCCATTCACACTGATGTATTTATAAGAATGAATTATTTCCATGCTTATATCTATAAATACATAAAAGAGGAATAATATCTAACTTGAACCAAAAAAGAAAAAAAAAAATGAACCTAACAGTTATACAGAGGAAAACACTACCAAGGCACTTGCTCCAGTGGTAAACAATTCTGAAATTGGTCAGAGGTGGGGAATCATCTCCCATACAGCCAGCAGCCCCTCCCGCCCACTCAAGGAGCGTCCTTATTGCAAAGCTGGGAGACCGTGCCTAGGCCTCTGTGAGTAAACGTGAGCTGAGCCCCAGGCCAGCTGCTGCTGAACTGTTCCCACCCTTCCCAGGTGAAACACCTGAATATGTACAAGGGCTTGAAAGCCTAGAGGAAGGGCCGTGGAGCCACACTAGCGAAAGCAAGCAGGGCAACTTGGTGCCTGCAGGTCAGCCAGGATGGTCCTGGCCACGGGCGCTCTTCTGGAAGCTTTCCATTGCCCTGCCTGAGATACCCCTCCTGTCCCGGCCCCCACTCCTTTTTTTCCTTCCTCACCTCAGCCCGGAGAGATACTCCAGTGGAAGTTATGGGTGACACATCCTCTTCTTTACAGGTGGCAGCCTGGCAACTCCTGCAGAAAGTCCAGCAGAGCCCCACTCACACCGGGCCACCCACAAAGCCGTGGACCCTCACACCCTCCCACCAGCACAGCCCCGAGACTGCTGACGGGGCAGAGAATATGGAGTCAGGCACAGCTGCAGGGGCTATTGCTGCCTGGAGTGCTGTTTATATTGACCTCAACCCAGGCACACCTGGGGAGGGCTTGCCGGCAGGGTCAGGCTGCCCAGGTCAGCTAATCCTCAGCCCTCAGGGAATCACATTGCAGAAAATGGACCTCGCTAAGACAGAATATTCGCCAAGGAAAAAAAGGACACAATGCCATTTGCAGCACCGTAGATGAGTCTCGAGGTAATCACGTGACTTGGAGTAAGTCAGAAAGTGAAAGACACATATCATATCATATCACTTATAGGTGTTACGTATAAATTGATACCAGGGCAGATATTTCCACGGAGAAGGGCAATCACAGATTCATTAAACAAACTTATGGTTCACCAAAGGAAAGGTGTGAGGATTGAATTCATTACGATTTTGGGGTTAACAGACAGATACAAACACAGTAGACGTATATAATCACCAAAGACCTACGGAGTACCAAGAGAAGACTACTCAACATTCTGTCATAACGTACATGGGAAAAGGATCCCAGGAAGAACAGACATATGTATATGTGTAAAAGAACCACCTCTTGCACACCTACAACAAGCTAAACGTTGTACTCAAACTTGCTGTAATAAAAAATAAAAAATTAAATTAAAAACACGAACAAGAAGTAGTGAGACAAACTTGAGGGGCTTTCTCCTGGCACATTCCGTTCTACATTCCAATCTAGAACACGACTTCTATTGAGGCTCTGCTGCCCTAGTAACCAGATTTGGTAAGGGAGAACTGCTGCCACCTTGTGGCCGTTTCACACAACTGCAGGTTTAATGCCAGCGCTAAGGGTCAGTGGATATTCCAAATCATTACAGGCCTGTAAATGACACCTGCCCTGAAAACAAATCCTGGGGTCATATATCGACCAAAAAATTCAAAAGACGTCCATATTTCAAAACGACAGTTTCAAGAGGCATATTTCACGCACATTAGTGTTCTGCTTCTTTTGCTTTCTTTCTTTCTTTGTTAAGAAAAACGGGAATGGAGAAAGGCAACCCTCAGAATGGGCGAAAACGTTCACAAACGAATCAATGGACAAAGGTTTAATCTCCAATATATATAAACAGCTCATGCAGCTTAATATTAATAAAACAAACAACCCAATACAAAAATGGGCAGAAGATCTAAAGAGACGTTTCTTCAAAGAAGACACAGAGATGGCCAAGACGCACATGAAAAGCTGCTCAACATCACTAATTATTAGAGAAATGCAAATCAAAACTACAATGAGGTAAGACCTCACACCTGTTAGAATCGGCATCATCAGATAATCTACAATCAACAAATTCTGGGGAGGGTGTGGACAAAAGGAACCCTCTTCCACTATTGGTGGGAATGTAAATTGATACAGTCACTATGGAGAACAGTATGGAGGTTCCTTTAAAAAACTAAAAAGAGAATTACCATAGGATCCAGCAATCCCACTTCTGGGCATATACCCAGAGAAAACCATAAATCACAGAGACACATTCACCACAATGTTCATTGCAGCACTATTTACAATAGCCAGGTAATGGAAGCAACCTAAATGCCCACAGACAGACGAATGGATAAAGATGTGGTACATATACAAAATGGAATATTACTCAGCCATAAAAAGGAATGAAACTGGGTCATTTGTAGAGAAGTTGATGGAACTAGAGACTGTCATACAGAGTGAAGTAAGCCAGAAAGAGAAAAACAAATATTGTATATTAATGCCTATATGTGGAACCTAGAAAAATGGTAGAGATGAACTGGTTTGCAGGGCAGAAATAGAGACACAGAGGTAGAGAACAAACGTATGGACACAAAGTGGGGGAAGCCATGGGGTGGTGGTGGTGGGATGAGTTGGGAGATTAGGATTGACCTGTATACATGTCTATGCATAAAATAGATAACTAATAATAACCTACTGTATAAAAAAATAACTAAAATTAAATTTCAAAATTTTAAAAAATAAAATGTAAAAATAAAACAGAAAAAAAGTTCTTCCATTCACACTGATGTATTTATACGAATGAATTATTTCCATGCTTATATCTATAAATACATAAATGAGGAATAAAATCTAACTTGAACCAAAAAAGAAAAAAAAAAAACTGAACCTAACAGTTATACAGAGGAAAACACTACCAAGGCACTTGCTCCACTGGTAAACAATTCTGAAATTGGTCAGAGGTGGGGAATCATCTCCCATACAGCCAGCAGCCCCGCCCGCCCACGAAAGGAGCGTCCTCATTTCAAAGCTGGGAGACCGTGCCGAGGCCTCTGTGAGTAAACGTGAGCTGAGCCCCAGGCCAGATGCTGCTGAACTGTTCCCACCCTTCCCAGGTGAAACACCTGAATATGTACAAGGGCTTGAAAGCCTAGAGGAAGGGCCGTGGAGACACACCAGCGACAGCACGCAGACCAACTTGGTGCCTGCAGGTCCGCCAGGATGGTACTGGCCACGGGCGCTCTTCTGGAAGCTTTCTATTGCCCTGCCTGAGATACCCCTCCTGTCCCGGCCCCCACTCCTTTTTTTCCTTCCTCACCTCAGCCCGGAGAGATATTCCAGTGGAAGTTATGGGTGACACATCCTCTTCTTTACAGGTGGCAGCCTGGCAACTCCTGCCGAAAGTCCAGCAGAGCCCCACTCACACCGGGCCACCCACAAAGCCGTGGACCCTCACACCCTCCCACCAGCACAGCCCCGAGACTGCTGACGGGGCAGAGAATATGGAGTAAGGCACAGCTGCAGGGGCTATTGCTGCCTGGAGTGCTGTTTATATTGACCTCAACCCAGGCACACCTGGGGAGGGCTTGCCGGCAGGGTCAGGCTGCCCAGGTCAGCTAATCCTCAGCCCTCAGGGAATCACATTGCAGAAAATGGACCTCGCTAAGACAGAATATTCGCCAAGGAGAAAAAGGACACAATGCCATTTGCAGCACCGTAGATGAGTCTCGAGGTAATCACGTGACTTGGAGTAAGTCAGAAAGTGAAAGACACATATCATATCATATCACTTATAGGTGTTACCTATAAATTGATACGAGAGCAGATATTTCCACGGAGAAGGGCAATCACAGATTCATTAAACAAACTTATGGTTCACCAAAGGAAAGGTGTGAGGATTGAATTCATTACGATATTGGGGTTAACAGACAGATACAAACACAGTAGACGTATATAATCACCAAAGACCTACGGAGTACCAAGAGAAGACTACTCAACATTCTGTCATAACGTACATGGGAAAAGGATCCCAGGAAGAACAGACATATGTATATGTGTAAAAGAACCACCTCTTGCACACCTACAACAAGCTAAACGTTGTACTCAAACTTGCTGTAATAAAAAATAAAAAATTAAATTAAAAACACGAACAAGAAGTAGTGAGACAAACTTGAGGGGCTTTCTCCTGGCACATTCCGTTCTACATTCCAATCTAGAACACGACTTCCATTGAGGCTCTGCTGCCCTAGTAACCAGATTTGGTAAGGGAGAACTGCTGCCACCTTGTGGCCGTTTCACACAACTGCAGGTTTAATGCCAGCGCTAATGGTCAGTGGATATTCCAAATCATTACAGGCCTGTAAATGACACCTGCCCTGAAAACAAATCCTGGGGTCATATATCGACCAAAAAATTCAAAAGACGTCCATATTTCAAAACGACAGTTTCAAGAGGCATATTTCACGCACATTAGTGTTCTGCTTCTTTTGCTTTCTTTCTTTCTTTGTTAAAAAAAACGGGAATGGAGAAAGGCAACCCTCAGAATGGGCGAAAACATTCACAAACGAATCAATGGACAAAGGTTTAATCTCCAATATATATAAACAGCTCATGCAGCTTAATATTAATAAAACAAACAACCCAATACAAAAATGGGCAGAAGATCTAAAGAGAC
Organism: Mesoplodon bidens; assembly: GCF_964165515.1. Classification (NCBI taxonomy): domain Eukaryota; kingdom Metazoa; phylum Chordata; class Mammalia; order Artiodactyla; family Ziphiidae; genus Mesoplodon; species Mesoplodon bidens. The sequence continues at coordinate 59,687 of NW_027671161.1, forward strand.
GTTTTTTCAAAGAAGACACAGAGATGGCCAAGACGCACATGAAAAGCTGCTCAACATCACTAATTATTAGAGAAATGCAAATCAAAACTACAATGGGGTAAGACCTCACACCTGTTAGAATCGGCATCATCAGATAATCTACAAACAACAAATTCTGTGGAGGGTGTGGACAAAAGGAACCCTCTTCCGCTATTGGTGGGAATGTAAATTGATACAGTCACTATGGAGAACAGTATGGAGGTTCCTTTAAAAAACTAAAAAGAGAATTACCATAGGATCCAGCAATCCCACTTCTGGGCATATACCCAGAGAAAACCATAAATCACAAAGACACATTCACCACAATGTTCATTGCAGCACTATTTACAATAGCCAGGTAATGGAAGCAACCTAAATGCCCACAGACAGACGAATGGATAAAGATGTGGTACATATATAAAATGGAATATTACTCAGCCATAAAAAGGAATGAAACTGGGTCATTTGTAGAGAAGTTGATGGATCTAGAGACTGTCATACAGAGTGAAGTAAGCCAGAAAGAGAAAAACAAATATTGTATATTAATGCCTATATGTGGAACCTAGAAAAATGGTAGAGATGAACTGGTTTGCAGGGCAGAAATAGAGACACAGAGGTAGAGAACAAACGTATGGACACAAAGTGGGGTAAGCCATGGGGTGGTGGTGGTGGGATGAGTTGGGAGATTAGGATTGACCTGTATACATGTCTATGCATAAAATAGATAACTAATAATAACCTACTGTATAAAAAAAATAACTAAAATTAAATTTCAAAATTTTAAAAAATAAAATGTAAAAATAAAACAGAAAAAAAGTTCTTCCATTCACACTGATGTATTTATACGAATGAATTATTTCCATGCTTATATCTATAAATACATAAATGAGGAATAAAATCTAACTTGAACCAAAAAAGAAAAAAAAAACTGAACCTAAGAATTATACAGAGGAAAACACTACCAAGGCACTTGCTCCAGTGGTAAACAATTCTGAAATTGGTCAGAGGTGGGGAATCATCTCCCATACAGCCAGCAGCCCCGCCCGCCCACGCAAGGAGCATCCTCATTGCAAAGCTGGGAGACCGTGCCGAGGCCTCTGTGAGTAAACGTGAGCTGAGCCCCAGGCCAGATGCTGCTGAACTGTTCCCACCCTTCCCAGGTGAAACACCTGAATATGTACAAGGGCTTGAAAGCCTAGAGGAAGGGCCGTGGAGCCACACCAGCGACAGCACGCAGGCCAACTTGGTGCCTGCAGGTCAGCCAGGATGGTACTGGCCACGGGCGCTCCTCTGGAAGCTTTCTATTGCCCTGCCTGAGATACCCCTCCTGTCCCGGCCCCCACGCCTTTTTTTCCTTCCTTACCTCAGCCCGGAGAGATATTCCAGTGGAAGTTATGGGTGACACATCCTCTTCTTTACAGGTGGCAGCCTGGCAACTCCTGCCGAAAGTCCAGCAGAGCCCCACTCACACCGGGCCACCCACAAAGCCGTGGACCCTCACACCCTCCCACCAGCACAGCCCCGAGACTGCTGACGGGGCAGAGGATATGGAGTCAGGCACAGCTGCAGGGGCTATTGCTGCCTGGAGTGCTGTTTATATTGACCTCAACCCAGGCACACCTGGGGAGGGCTTGCCGGCAGGGTCAGGCTGCCCAGGTCAGCTAATCCTCAGCCCTCAGGGAATCACATTGCAGAATATGGACCTCGCTAAGACAGAATATTCGCCAAGGAAAAAAAGGACACAATGCCATTTGCAGCACCGTAGATGAGTCTCGAGGTAATCACGTGACTTGGAGTAAGTCAGAAAGTGAAAGACACATATCATATCATATCACTTATAGGTGTTACCTATAAATTGATACCAGGGCAGATATTTCCACGGAGAAGGGCAATCACAGATTCATTAAACAAACTTATGGTTCACCAAAGGAAAGGTGTGAGGATTGAATTCATTACGATATTGGGGTTAACAGACAGATACAAACACAGTAGACGTATATAATCACCAAAGACCTACGGAGTACCAAGAGAAGACTACTCAACATTCTGTCATAACGTACATGGGAAAAGGATCCCAGGAAGAACAGACATATGTATATGTGTAAAAGAACCACCTCTTGCACACCTACAACAAGCTAAACGTTGTACTCAAACTTGCTGTAATAAAAAATAAAAAATTAAATTAAGAACACGAACAAGAAGTAGTGAGACAAACTTGAGGGGCTTTCTCCTGGCACATTCCGTTCTACATTCCAATCTAGAACACGACTTCCATTGAGTCTCTGCTGCCCTAGTAACCAGAATTGGTAAGGGAGAACTGCTGCCACCTTGTGGCCGTTTCACACAACTGCAGGTTTAATGCCAGCGCTAATGGTCAGTGGATATTCCAAATCATTACAGGCCTGTAAATGACACCTGCCCTGAAAACAAATCCTGGGGTCATATATCGACCAAAAAATTCAAAAGATGTCCATATTTCAAAACGACAGTTTCAAGAGGCATATTACACGCACATTAGTGTTCTGCTTCTTTTGCTTTCTTTCTTTCTTTGTTAAAAAAAACGGGAATGGAGAAAGGCAACCCTCAGAATGGGCGAAAACGTTCACAAACGAATCAATGGACAAAGGTTTAATCTCCAATATATATAAACAGCTCATGCAGCTTAATATTAATAAAACAAACAACCCAATACAAAAATGGGCAGAAGATCTAAAGAGACGTTTCTTCAAAGAAGACACAGAGATGGCCAAGACGCACATGAAAAGCTGCTCAACATCACTAATTATTAGAGAAATGCAAATCAAAACTACAATGAGGTAAGACCTCACACCTGTTAGAATCGGCATCATCAGATAATCTACAAACAACTAACTCTGGGGAGGGTGTGGACAAAAGGAACCCTCTTCCGCTATTGGTGGGAATGTAAATTGATACAGTCACTATGGAGAACAGTATGGAGGTTCCTTTAAAAAACTAAAAAGAGAATTACCATAGGATCCAGCAATCCCACTTCTGGGCATATACCCAGAGAAAACCATAAGTCACAAAGACACATTCACCACAATGTTCATTGCAGCACTATTTACAATAGACAGGTAATGGAAGCAACCTAAATGCCCACAGACAGACGAATGGAAAAAGATGTGGTACATATATAAAATGGAATATTACTCAGCCATAAAAACGAATGAAACTGGGTCATTTGTAGAGAAGTTGATGGATCTAGAGACTGTCATACAGAGTCAAGTAAGCCAGAAAGAGAAAAACAAATATTGTATATTAATGCCTATATGTGGAACCTAGAAAAATGGTAGAGATGAACTGGTTTGCAGGGCAGAAATAGAGACACAGAGGTAGAGAACAAACGTATGGACACAAAGTGGGGGAAGCCATGGGGTGGTGGTGGTGGGATGACTTGGGAGATTAGGATTGACCTGTATACATGTCTATGCATAAAATAGATAACTAATAATAACCTACTGTATAAAAAAATAACTAAAATTAAATTTCAAAATTTTAAAAAATAAAATGTAAAAATAAAACAGAAAAAAAGTTCTTCCATTCACACTGATGTATTTATACGAATGAATTATTTCCATGCTTATATCTATAAATACATAAATGAGGAATAAAATCTAACTTGAACCAAAAAAGAAAAAAAAAACTAAACCTAACAGTTATACAGAGGAAAACACTACCAAGGCACTTGCTCCAGTGGTAAACAATTCTGAAATTGGTCAGAGGTGGGAAATCATCTCCCATACAGCCAGCAGCCCCGCCCGCCCACGCAAGGAGCATCCTCATTGCAAAGCTGGGAGACCGTGCCGAGGCCTCTGTGAGTAAACGTGAGCTGAGCCCCAGGCCAGATGCTGCTGAACTCTTCCCACCCTTCCCAGGTGAAACACCTGAATATGTACAAGGGCTTGAAAGCCTAGAGGAAGGGCTGTGGAGCCACACCAGCGACAGCACGCAGACCAACTTGGTGCCTGCAGGTCAGCCAGGATGGTACTGGCCACGGGCGCTCTTCTGGAAGCTTTCTATTGCCCTGCCTGAGATACCCCTCCTGTCCCGGCCCCCACTCCTTTTTTTCCTTCCTAACCTCAGCCCGCAGAGATATTCCAGTGGAAGTTATGGGTGACACATCCTCTTCTTTACAGGTGGCAGCCTGGCAACTCCTGCCGAAAGTCCAGCAGAGCCCCACTCACACCGGGCCACCCACAAAGCCGTGGACCCTCACACCCTGCCACCAGCACAGCCCCGAGACTGCTGATGGGGCAGAGAATATGGAGTCAGGCACAGCTGCAGGGGCTATTGCTGCCTGGAGTGCTGTTTATATTGACCTCAACCCAGGCAACCCTGGGGAGGGCTTGCCGGCAGGGTCAGGCTGCCCAGGTCAGCTAATCCTCAGCCCTCAGGGAATCACATTGCAGAAAATGGACCTCGCTAAGACAGAATATTCGCCAAGGAGAAAAAGGACACAATGCCATTTGCAGCACCGTAGATGAGTCTCGAGGTAATCACGTGACTTGGAGTAAGTCAGAAAGTGAAAGACACATATCATATCATATCACTTATAGGTGTTACCTATAAATTGATACCAGGGCAGATATTTCCACGGAGAAGGGACATCACAGATTCATTAAACAAACTTATGGTTCACCAAAGGAAAGGTGTGAGGATTGAATTCATTACGATATTGGGGTTAACAGACAGATACAAACACAGTAGACGTATATAATCACCAAAGACCTACGGAGTACCAAGAGATGACTACTCAACATTCTGTCATAACGTACATGGGAAAAGGATCCCAGGAAGAACAGACATATGTATATGTGTAAAAGAACCACCTCTTGCACACCTACAACAAGCTAATCGTTGTACTCAAACTTGCTGTAATAAAAAATAAAAAATTAAATTAAAAACACGAACAAGAAGTAGTGAGACAAACTTGAGGGGCTTTCTCCTGGCACATTCTGTTCTACATTCCAATCTAGAACACGACTTCCATTGAGGCTCTGCTGCCCTAGTAACCAGATTTGGTAAGGGAGAACTGCTGCCACCTTGTGGCCGTTTCACACAACTGCAGGTTTAATGCCAGCGCTAATGGTCAGTGGATATTCCAAATCATTACAGGCCTGTAAATGACACCTGCCCTGAAAACAAATCCTGGGGTCATATATCGACCAAAAAATTCAAAAGACGTCCATATTTCAAAACGACAGTTTCAAGAGGCATATTTCACGCACATTAGTGTTCTGCTTCTTTTGCTTTCTTTCTTTCTTTGTTAAAAAAAACGGGAATGGAGAAAGGCAACCCTCAGAATGGGCGAAAACGTTCACAAACGAATCAATGGACAAAGGTTTAATCTCCAATATAAATAAACAGCTCATGCAGCCTAATACTAATAAAACAAACATCCCAATACAAAAATGGGCAGAAGATCTAAAGAGACGCTTCTTCAAAGAAGACACAGAGATGGCCAAGACGCACATGAAAAGCTGCTCAACATCACTAATTATTAGAGAAATGCAAATCAAAACTACAATGAGGTAAGACCTCACACCTCTTAGAATCGGCATCATCAGATAATCTACAAACAACAAATTCTGGGGAGGGTGTGGACAAAAGGAACCCTCTTCCGCTATTGGTGGGAATGTAAATTGATACAGTCACTATGGAGAACAGTATGGAGGTTCCTTTAAAAAACTAAAAAGAGAATTACCATAGGATCCAGCAATCCCACTTCTGGGCATATACCCTGAGAAAACCATAAATCACAGAGACACATTCACCACAATGTTCATTGCAGCACTATTTACAATAGCCAGGTTATGGAAGCAACATAAATGCCCACAGACAGACGAATGGATAAAGATGTGGTACATATATAAAATGGAATATTACTCAGCCATAAAAAGGAATGAAACTGGGTCATTTGTAGAGAAGTTGATGGATCTAGAGACTGTCATACAGAGTCAAGTAAGCCAGAAAGAGAAAAACAAATATTGTATATTAATGCCTATATGTGGAACCTAGAAAAATGGTAGAGATGAACTGGTTTGCAGGGCAGAAATAGAGACACAGAGGTAGAGAACAAACGTATGGACACAAAGTGGGGGAAGCCATGGGGTGGTGGTGGTGGGATGAGTTGGGAGATTAGGATTGACCTGTATACATGTCTATGCATAAAATAGATAACTAATAATAACCTACTGTATAAAAAAATAACTAAAATTAAATTTCAAAATTTTAAAAAATAAAATGTAAAAATAAAACAGAAAAAAAGTTCTTCCATTCACACTGATGTATTTATACGAATGAATTATTTCCATGCTTATATCTATAAATACATAAATGAGGAATAAAATCTAACTTGAACCAAAAAAGAAAAAAAAACTGAACCTAAGAATTATACAGAGGAAAACACTACCAAGGCACTTGCTCCAGTGGTAAACAATTCTGAAATTGGTCAGAGGTGGGGAATCATCTCCCATACAGCCAGCAGCCCCGCCCGCCCACGCAAGGAGCATCCTCATTGCAAAGCTGGGAGACCGTGCCGAGGCCTCTGTGAGTAAACGTGAGCTGAGCCCCAGGCCAGATGCTGCTGAACTCTTCCCACCCTTCCCAGGTGAAACACCTGAATATGTACAAGGGCTTGAAAGCCTAGAGGAAGGGCCGTGGAGCCACACCAGCGACAGCACGCAGGCCAACTTGGTGCCTGCAGGTCAGCCAGGATGGTACTGCCACGGGCGCTCTTCTGGAAGCTTTCTATTGCCCTGCCTGAGATACCCATGCTGTCCCGGCCCCCACTCCTTTTTCTCCTTCCTCACCTCAGCCCGGAGAGATATTCCAGTGGAAGTTATGGGTGACACATCCTCTTCTTTACAGGTGGCAGCCTGGCAACTCCTGCCGAAAGTCCAGCAGAGCCCCACTCACACCGGGCCACCCACAAAGCCGTGGACCCTCACACCCTCCCACCAGCACAGCCCCGAGATTGCTGATGGGGCAGAGAATATGGTGTAAGGCACAGCTGCAGGGGCTATTGCTGCCTGGAGTGCTGTTTATATTGACCTCAACCCAGGCACACCTGGGGAGGGCTTGCCGGCAGGGTCAGGCTGCCCAGGTCAGCTAATCCTCAGCCCTCAGGGAATCACATTGCAGAAAATGAACCTCGCTAAGACAGAATATTCGCCAAGTAGAAAAAGGACACAATGCCATTTGCAGCACCGTAGATGAGTCTCGAGGTAATCACGTGACTTGGAGTAAGTCAGAAAGTGAAAGACACATATCATATCATATCACTTATAGGTGTTACCTATAAATTGATACCAGGGCAGATATTTCCACGGAGAAGGGCAATCACAGATTCATTAAACAAACTTATGGTTCACCAAAGGAAAGGTGTGAGGATTGAATTCATTACGATATTCATGTTAACAGACAGATACAAACACAGTAGACGTATATAATCACCAAAGACCTACGGAGTACCAAGAGAAGACTACTCAACATTCTGTCATAACGTACATGGGAAAAGGATCCCAGGAAGAACAGACATAAGTATATGTGTAAAAGAACCACCTCTTGCACACCTACAACAAGCTAAACGTTGTACTCAAATTTGCTGTAATAAAAAATAAAAAATTAAATTAAGAACACGAACAAGAAGTAGTGAGACAAACTTGAGGGGCTTTCTCCTGGCACATTCCGTTCTACATTCCAATCTAGAACACGACTTCCATTGAGTCTCTGCTGCCCTAGTAACCAGATTTGGTAAGGGAGAACTGCTGCCACCTTGTGGCCGTTTCACACAACTGCAGGTTTAATGCCAGCGCTAATGGTCAGTGGATATTCCAAATCATTACAGGCCTGTAAATGACACCTGCCCTGAAAACAATTCCTGGGGTCATATATCGACCAAAAAATTCAAAAGACGTCCATATTTCAAAACGACAGTTTCAAGAGGCATATTTCACGCACATTAGTGTTCTGCTTCTTTTGCTTTCTTTCTTTCTTTGTTAAAAAAAACGGGAATGGAGAAAGGCAACCCTCAGAATGGGCGAAAACTTTCACAAACGAATCAATGGACAAAGGTTTAATCTCCAATATATATAAACAGCTCATGCAGCTTAATATTAATAAAACAAACAACCCAATACAAAAATGGGCAGAAGATCTAAAGAGACGTTTCTTCAAAGAAGACACAGAGATGGCCAAGACGCACATGAAAAGCTGCTCAACATCACTAATTATTAGAGAAATGCAAATCAAAACTACAATGAGGTAAGACCTCACACCTGTTAGAATCGGCATCATCAGATAATCTACAAACAACTAACTCTGGGGAGGGTGTGGACAAAAGGAACCCTCTTCCGCTATTGGTGGGAATGTAAATTGATACAGTCACTATGGAGAACAGTATGGAGGTTCCTTTAAAAAACTAAAAAGAGAATTACCATAGGATCCAGCAATCCCACTTCTGGGCATATACCCAGAGAAAACCATAAATCACAGAGACACATTCACCACAATGTTCATTGCAGCACTATTTACAATAGCCAGCTTATGGAAGCAACATAAGTGCCCACAGACAGACGAATGGATAAAGATGTGGTACATATATAAAATGGAATATTACTCAGCCATAAAAAGGAATGAAACTGGGTCAATTTTAGAGAAGTTGATGGATCTAGAGACTGTCATACAGAGTGAAGTAAGCCAGAAAGAGAAAAACAAATATTGTATATTAATGCCTATATGTGGAACCTAGAAAAATGGTAGAGATGAACTGGTTTGCAGGGCAGAAATAGAGACACAGAGGTAGAGAACAAACGTATGGACACAAAGTGGGGGAAGCCATGGGGTGGTGGTGGTGGGATGAGTTGGGAGATTAGGATTGACCTGTATACATGTCTATGCATAAAATAGATAACTAATAATAACCTACTGTATAAAAAAATAACTAAAATTAAATTTCAAAATTTTAAAAAATAAAATGTAAAAATAAAACAGAAAAAAAGTTCTTCCATTCACACTGATGTATTTATACGAATGAATTATTTCCATGCTTATATCTATAAATACATAAATGAGGAATAAAATCTAACTTGAACCAAAAAAGAAAAAAAAAAAACTGAACCTAACAGTTATACAGAGGAAAACACTACCAAGGCACTTGCTCCATTGGTAAACAATTCTGAAATTGGTCAGAGGTGGGGAATCATCTCCCATACAGCCAGCAGCCCCGCCTGCCCACGCAAGGAGCATCCTCATTGCAAAGCTGGGAGACCGTGCCGAGGCCTCTGTGAGTAAACGTGAGCTGAGCCCCAGGCCAGATGCTGCTGAACTGTTCCCACCCTTCCCAGGTGAAACACCTGAATATGTACAAGGGCTTGAAAGCCTAGAGGAAGGGCCGTGGAGCCACACCAGCGACAGCACGCAGGCCAACTTGGTGCCTGCAGGTCAGCCAGGATGGTACTGGCCACGGGCGCTCTTCTGGAAGCTTTCTATTGCCCTGCCTGAGATACCCCTCCTGTCCCGGCCCCCACTCCTTTTTTTCCTTCCTCACCTCAGCCCGGAGAGATATTCCAGTGGAAGTTATGGGTGACACATCCTCTTCTTTACAGGTGGCAGCCTGGCAACTCCTGCCGAAAGTCCAGCAGAGCCCCACTCACACCGGGCCACCCACAAAGCCGTGGACCCTCACACCCTCCCACCAGCACAGCCCCGAGACTGCTGACGGGGCATAGAATATGGAGTAAGGCACAGCTGCAGGGGCTATTGCTGCCTGGAGTGCTGTTTATATTGACCTCAACCAAGGCACACCTGAGGTGGGCTTGCCGGCAGGGTCAGGCTGCCCAGGTCAGCTAATCCTCAGCCCTCAGGGAATCACAATGCAGAATATGGACCTCGCTAAGACAGAATATTCGCCAAGGAAAAAAAGGACACAATGCCATTTGCAGCACCGTAGATGAGTCTCGAGGTAATCACGTGACTTGGAGTAAGTCAGAAAGTGAAAGACACATATCATATCATATCACTTATAGGTGTTACCTATAAATTGATACCAGGGCAGATATTTCCACGGAGAAGGGCATTCACAGATTCATTAAACAAACTTATGGTTCACCAAAGGAAAGGTGTGAGGATTGAATTCATTACGATATTGGGGTTAACAGACAGATACAAACACAGTAGACGTATATAATCACCAAAGACCTACGGAGTACCAAGAGAAGACTACTCAACATTCTGTCATAACGTACATGGGAAAAGGATCCCAGGAAGAACAGACATATGTATATGTGTAAAAGAACCACCTCTTGCACACCTACAACAAGCTCAACTTTGTACTCAAACTTGCTGTAATAAAAAATAAAAAATTAAATTAAAAACACGAACAAGAAGTAGTGAGACAAACTTGAGGGGCTTTCTCCTGGCACATTCCGTTCTACATTCTAATCTAGAACACGACTTCCATTGAGGCTCTGCTACCCTAGTAACCAGATTTGGTAAGGGAGAACTGCTGCCACCTTGTGGCCGTTTCACACAACTGCAGGTTTAATGCCAGCGCTAATGGTCAGTGGATATTCCAAATCATTACAGGCCTGTAAATGACACCTGCCCTGAAAACAAATCCTGGGGTCATATATCGACCAAAAAATTCAAAAGACGTCCATATTTCAAAACGACAGTTTCAAGAGGCATATTTCACGCACATTAGTGTTCTGCTTCTTTTGCTTTCTTTCTTTCTTTGTTAAAAAAAACGGGAATGGAGAAAGGCAACCCTCAGAATGGGCGAAAACGTTCACAAACGAATCAATGGACAAAGGTTTAATCTCCAATATATATAAACAGCTCATGCAGCTTAATATTAATAAAACAAACAACCCAATACAAAAATGGGCAGAAGATCTAAAGAGACGTTTCTTCAAAGAAGACACAGAGATGGCCAAGACGCACATGAAAAGCTGCTCAACATCACTAATTATTAGAGAAATGCAAATCAAAACTACAATGAGGTAAGACCTCACACCTGTTAGAATCGGCATCATCAGATAATCTACAAACAACTAACTCTGGGGAGGGTGTGGACAAAAGGAACCCTCTTCCGCTATTGGTGGGAATGTAAATTGATACAGTCACTATGGAGAACAGTATGGAGGTTCCTTTAAAAAACTAAAAAGAGAATTACCATAGGATCCAGCAATCCCACTTCTGGGCATATACCCAGAGAAAACCATAAATCACAGAGACACATTCACCACAATGTTCATTGCAGCACTATTTACAATAGCCAGCTTATGGAAGCAACATAAGTGCCCACAGACAGACGAATGGATAAAGATGTGGTACATATATAAAATGGAATATTACTCAGCCATAAAAAGGAATGAAACTGGGTCATTTGTAGAGAAGTTGATGGATCTAGAGACTGTCATACAGAGTGAAGTAAGTCAGAAAGAGAAAAACAAATATTGTATATTAATGCCTATATGTGGAACCTAGAAAAATGGTAGAGATGAACTGGTTTGCAGGGCAGAAATAGAGACACAGAGGCAGAGAACAAACGTATGGACACAAAGTGGGGGAAGCCATGGGGTGGTGGTGGTGGGATGAGTTGGGAGATTAGGATTGACCTGTATACATGTCTATGCATAAAATAGATAACTAATAATAACCTACTGTATAAAAAAATAACTAAAATTAAATTTCAAAATTTTAAAAAATAAAATGTAAAAATAAAACAGAAAAAAAGTTCTTCCATTCACACTGATGTATTTATACGAATGAATTATTTCCATGCTTATATCTATAAATACATAAATGAGGAATAAAATCTAACTTGAATCAAAAAAGAAAAAAAAACTGAACCTAAGAATTATACACAGGAAAACACTACGAAGGCAATTGCTCCAGTGGAAAACAATTCTGAAATTGGTCAGAGGTGGGGAATCATCTCCCATACAGCCAGCAGCCCCGCCCGCCCACGCAAGGAGCATCCTCATTGCAAAGCTGGGAGACCGTGCCGAGGCATCTGTGAGTAAACGTGAGCTCAGCCCAAGGCCAGATGCTGCTGAACTGTTCCCACCCTTCCCAGGTGAAACACCTGAATATGTACAAGGGCTTGAAAGCCTAGAGGAAGGGCCGTGGAGCCACACCAGCGACAGCACGCAGACCAACTTGGTGCCTGCAGGTCAGCCAGGATGGTACTGGCCACGGGCGCTCTTCTGGAAGCTTTCTATTGCCCTGCCTGAGATACCCCTCCTGTCCCGGCCCCCACTCCTTTTTTTCCTTCCTCACCTCAGAACGGAGAGATATTCCAGTGGAAGTTATGGGTGACACATCCTCTTCTTTACAGGTGGCAGCCTGGCAACTCCTGCCGAAAGTCCAGCAGAGCCCCACTCACACCGGGCCACCCACAAAGCCGTGGACCCTCACACCCTCCCACCAGCACAGCCCCGAGACTGCTGACGGGGCAGAGAATATGGAGTAAGGCACAGCTGCAGGGGCTATTGCTGCCTGGAGTGCTGTTTATATTGACCTCAACCCAGGCACACCTGGGGAGGGCTTGCCGGCAGGGTCAGGCTGCCCAGGTCAGCTAATCCTCAGCCCTCAGGGAATCACATTGCAGAAAATGGACCTCGCTAAGACAGAATATTCGCCAAGGAGAAAAAGGACACAATGCCATTTGCAGCACCGTAGATGAGTCTCGAGGTAATCACGTGACTTGGAGTAAGTCAGAAAGTGAAAGACACATATCATATCATATCACTTATAGGTGTTACCTATAAATTGATACCAGGGCACATATTTCCACGGAGAAGGGCAATCACAGATTCATTAAACAAACTTATGGTTCACCAAAGGAAAGGTGTGAGGATTGAATTCATTACGATATTGGGGTTAACAGACAGATACAAACACAGTAGACGTATATAATCACCAAAGACCTACAGAGTACCAAGAGAAGACTACTCAACATTCTGTCATAACGTACATGGGAAAAGGATCCCAGGAAGAACAGACATATGTATATGTGTAAAAGAACCACCTCTTGCACACCTACAACAAGCTAAACGTTGTACTCAAACTTGCTGTAATAAAAAATAAAAAATTAAATTAAAAACACGAACAAGAAGTAGTGAGACAAACTTGAGGGGCTTTCTCCTGGCACATTCCGTTCTACATTCCAATCTAGAACACGACTTCCATTGAGGCTCTGCTGCCCTAGTAACCAGATTTGGTAAGGGAGAACTGCTGCCACCTTGTGGCCGTTTCACACAACTGCAGGTTTAATGCCAGCGCTAATGGTCAGTGGATATTCCAAATCATTACAGGCCTGTAAATGACACCTGCCCTGAAAACAAATCCTGGGGTCATATATCGACCAAAAAATTCAAAAGACGTCCATATTTCAAAACGACAGTTTCAAGAGGCATATTTCACGCACATTAGTGTTCTGCTTCTTTTGCTTTCTTTCTTTCTTTGTTAAAAAAAACGGGAATGGAAAAAGGCAACCCTCAGAATGGGCGAAAACGTTCACAAACGAATCAATGGACAAAGGTTTAATCTCCAATATATATAAACAGCTCATGCAGCTTAATACTAATAAAACAAACAACCCAATACAAAAATGGGCAGAAGATCTAAAGAGACGTTTCTTCAAAGAAGACACAGAGATGGCCAAGACGCACATGAAAAGCTGCTCAACATCACTAATTATTAGAGAAATGCAAATCAAAACTACAATGAGGTAAGACCTCACACCTGTTAGAATCGGCATCATCAGATAATCTACAAACAACAAATTCTGGGGAGGTTGTGGACAAAAGGAACCCTCTTCCGCTATTGGTGGGAATGTAAATTGATACAGTCACAATGGAGAACAGTATGGAGGTTCCTTTAAAAAACTAAAAAGAGAATTACCATAGGATCCAGCAATCCCACTTCTGGGCATATACCCTGAGAAAACCATAAATCACAGAGACACATTCACCACAATGTTCATTGCAGCACTATTTACAATAGCCAGGTTATGGAAGCAACATAAATGCCCACAGACAGACGAATGGATAAAGATGTGGTACATATATAAAATGGAATATTACTCAGCCATAAAAAGGAATGAAACTGGGTCATTTGTAGAGAAGTTGATGGATCTAGAGACTGTCATACAGAGTGAAGTAAGCCAGAAAGAGAAAAACAAATATTGTATATTAATGCCTATATGTGGAACCTAGAAAAATGGTAGAGATGAACTGGTTTGCAGGGCAGAAATAGAGACACAGAGGTAGAGAACAAACGTATGGACACAAAGTGGGGGAAGCCATGGGGTGGTGGTGGTGGGATGAGTTGGGAGATTAGGATTGACCTGTATACATGTCTATGCATAAAATAGATAACTAATAATAACCTACTGTATAAAAAATAACTAAAATTAAATTTCAAAATTTAAAAAAATAAAATGTAAAAATAAAACAGAAAAAAAGTTCTTCCATTCACACTGATGTATTTATACGAATGAATTATTTCCATGCTTATATCTATAAATACATAAATGAGGAATAAAATCTAACTTGAACCAAAAAAGAAAAAAAAAACAGAACCTAACAGTTATACAGAGGAAAACACTACCAAGGCACTTGCTCCAGTGGTAAAGAATTCTGAAATTGGTCAGAGGTGGGGAATCATCTCCCATACAGCCAGCAGCCCCGCCCGCCCACGCAAGGAGCGTCCTCATTTCAAAGCTGGGAGACCGTGCCGAGGCCTCTGTGAGTAAACGTGAGCTGAGCCCAAGGCCAGATGCTGCTGAACTGTTCCCACCCTTCCCAGGTGAAACACCTGAATATGTACAAGGGCTTGAAAGCCTAGAGGAAGGGCCGTGGAGCCACACCAGCGACAGCACGCAGACCAACTTGGTGCCTGCAGGTCAGCCAGGATGGTACTGGCCACGGGCGCTCTTCTGGAAGCTTTCTATTGCCCTGCCTGAGATACCCCTCCTGTCCCGGCCCCCACTCCTTTTTTTCCTTCCTCACCTCAGCCCGGAGAGATATTCCAGTGGAAGTTATGGGTGACACATCCTCTTCTTTACAGGTGGCAGCCTGGCAACTCCTGCCGAAAGTCCAGCAGAGCCCCACTCACACCGGGCCACCCACAAAGCCGTGGACCCTCACACCCTCCCACCAGCACAGCCCCGAGACTGCTGACGGGGCAGAGAATATGGAGTAAGGCACAGCTGCAGGGGCTATTGCTGCCTGGAGTGCTGTTTATATTGACCTCAACCCAGGCACACCTGGGGAGGGCTTGCCGGCAGGGTCAGGCTGCCCAGGTCAGCTAATCCTCAGCCCTCAGGGAATCACATTGCAGAAAATGGACCTCGCTAAGACAGAATATTCGCCAAGGAGAAAAAGGACACAATGCCATTTGCAGCACCGTAGATGAGTCTCGAGGTAATCACGTGACTTGGAGTAAGTCAGAAAGTGAAAGACACATATCATATCATATCACTTATAGGTGTTACCTATAAATTGATACCAGGGCACATATTTCCACGGAGAAGGGCAATCACAGATTCATTAAACAAACTTATGGTTCACCAAAGGAAAGGTGTGAGGATTGAATTCATTACGATATTGGGGTTAACAGACAGATACAAACACAGTAGACGTATATAATCACCAAAGACCTACAGAGTACCAAGAGAAGACTACTCAACATTCTGTCATAACGTACATGGGAAAAGGATCCCAGGAAGAACAGACATATGTATATGTGTAAAAGAACCACCTCTTGCACACCTACAACAAGCTAAACGTTGTACTCAAACTTGCTGTAATAAAAAATAAAAAATTAAATTAAAAACACGAACAAGAAGTAGTGAGACAAACTTGAGGGGCTTTCTCCTGGCACATTCCGTTCTACATTCCAATCTAGAACACGACTTCCATTGAGGCTCTGCTGCCCTAGTAACCAGATTTGGTAAGGGAGAACTGCTGCCACCTTGTGGCCGTTTCACACAACTGCAGGTTTAATGCCAGCGCTAATGGTCAGTGGATATTCCAAATCATTACAGGCCTGTAAATGACACCTGCCCTGAAAACAAATCCTGGGGTCATATATCGACCAAAAAATTCAAAAGACGTCCATATTTCAAAACGACAGTTTCAAGAGGCATATTTCACGCACATTAGTGTTCTGCTTCTTTTGCTTTCTTTCTTTCTTTGTTAAAAAAAACGGGAATGGAAAAAGGCAACCCTCAGAATGGGCGAAAACGTTCACAAACGAATCAATGGACAAAGGTTTAATCTCCAATATAAATAAACAGCTCATGCAGCTTAATACTAATAAAACAAACATCCCAATACAAAAATGGGCAGAAGATCTAAAGAGACGCTTCTTCAAAGAAGACACAGAGATGGCCAAGACGCACATGAAAAGCTGCTCAACATCACTAATTATTAGAGAAATGCAAATCAAAACTACAATGAGGTAAGACCTCACACCTCTTAGAATCGGCATCATCAGATAATCTACAAACAACAAATTCTGGGGAGGGTGTGGACAAAAGGAACCCTCTTCCGCTATTGGTGGGAATGTAAATTGATACAGTCACTATGGAGAACAGTATGGAGGTTCCTTTAAAAAACTAAAAAGAGAATTACCATAGGATCCAGCAATCCCACTTCTGGGCATATACCCTGAGAAAACCATAAATCACAGAGACACATTCACCACAATGTTCATTGCAGCACTATTTACAATAGCCAGGTTATGGAAGCAATATAAATGCCCACAGACAGACGAATGGATAAAGATGTGGTACATATATAAAATGGAATATTACTCAGCCATAAAAAGGAATGAAACTGGGTCATTTGTAGAGAAGTTGATGGATCTAGAGACTGTCATACAGAGTCAAGTAAGCCAGAAAGAGAAAAACAAATATTGTATATTAATGCCTATATGTGGAACCTAGAAAAATGGTAGAGATGAACTGGTTTGCAGGGCAGAAATAGAGACACAGAGGTAGAGAACAAACGTATGGACACAAAGTGGGGGAAGCCATGGGGTGGTGGTGGTGGGATGAGTTGGGAGATTAGGATTGACCTGTATACATGTCTATGCATAAAATAGATAACTAATAATAACCTACTGTATAAAAAAATAACTAAAATTAAATTTCAAAATTTTAAAAAATAAAATGTAAAAATAAAACAGAAAAAAAGTTCTTCCATTCACACTGATGTATTTATACGAATGAATTATTTCCATGCTTATATCTATAAATACATAAATGAGGAATAAAATCTAACTTGAACCAAAAAAGAAAAAAAAACTGAACCTAAGAATTATACAGAGGAAAACACTACCAAGGCACTTGCTCCAGTGGTAAACAATTCTGAAATTGGTCAGAGGTGGGGAATCATCTCCCATACAGCCAGCAGCCCCGCCCGCCCACGCAAGGAGCATCCTCATTGCAAAGCTGGGAGACCGTGCCGAGGCCTCTGTGAGTAAACGTGAGCTGAGCCCCAGGCCAGATGCTGCTGAACTGTTCCCACCCTTCCCAGGTGAAACACCTGAATATGTACAAGGGCTTGAAAGCCTAGAGGAAGGGCCGTGGAGCCACACCAGCGACAGCACGCAGGCCAACTTGGTGCCTGCAGGTCAGCCAGGATGGTACTGGCCACGGGCGCTCTTCTGGAAGCTTTCTATTGCCCTGCCTGAGATACCCCTCCTGTCCCGGCCCCCACTCCTTTTTTTCCTTCCTCACCTCAGCCCGGAGAGATATTCCAGTGGAAGTTATGGGTGACACATCCTCTTCTTTACAGGTGGCAGCCTGGCAACTCCTGCCGAAAGTCCAGCAGAGCCCCACTCACACCGGGCCACCCACAAAGCCGTGGACCCTCACACCCTCCCACCAGCACAGCCCCGAGACTGCTGACGGGGCATAGAATATGGAGTAAGGCACAGCTGCAGGGGCTATTGCTGCCTGGAGTGCTGTTTATATTGACCTCAACCAAGGCACACCTGAGGTGGGCTTGCCGGCAGGGTCAGGCTGCCCAGGTCAGCTAATCCTCAGCCCTCAGGGAATCACAATGCAGAATATGGACCTCGCTAAGACAGAATATTCGCCAAGGAAAAAAAGGACACAATGCCATTTGCAGCACCGTAGATGAGTCTCGAGGTAATCACGTGACTTGGAGTAAGTCAGAAAGTGAAAGACACATATCATATCATATCACTTATAGGTGTTACCTATAAATTGATACCAGGGCAGATATTTCCACGGAGAAGGGCAATCACAGATTCATTAAACAAACTTATGGTTCACCAAAGGAAAGGTGTGAGGATTGAATTCATTACGATATTGGGGTTAACAGACAGATACAAACACAGTAGACGTATATAATCACCAAAGACCTACGGAGTACCAAGAGAAGACTACTCAACATTCTGTCATAACGTACATGGGAAAAGGATCCCAGGAAGAACAGACATATGTATATGTGTAAAAGAACCACCTCTTGCACACCTACAACAAGCTAATCGTTGTACTCAAACTTGCTGTAATAAAAAATAAAAAATTAAATTAAAAACACGAACAAGAAGTAGTGAGACAAACTTGAGGGGCTTTCTCCTGGCACATTCCGTTCTACATTCCAATCTAGAACACGACTTCCATTGAGGCTCTGCTGCCCTAGTAACCAGATTTGGTAAGGGAGAACTGCTGCCACCTTGTGGCCGTTTCACACAACTGCAGGTTTAATGCCAGCGCTAATGGTCAGTGGATATTCCAAATCATTACAGGCCTGTAAATGACACCTGCCCTGAAAACAAATCCTGGGGTCATATATCGACCAAAAAATTCAAAAGACGTCCATATTTCAAAACGACAGTTTCAAGAGGCATATTTCACGCACATTAGTGTTCTGCTTCTTTTGCTTTCTTTCTTTCTTTGTTAAAAAAAACGGGAATGGAGAAAGGCAACCCTCAGAATGGGCGAAAACGTTCACAAACGAATCAATGGACAAAGGTTTAATCTGCAATATATATAAACAGCTCATGCAGCTTAATATTAATAAAACAAACAACCCAATACAAAAATGGGCGGAAGATCTAAAGAGACGTTTCTTCAAAGAAGACACAGAGATGGCCAAGACGCACATGAAAAGCTGCTCAACATCACTAATTATTAGAGAAATGCAAATCAAAACTACAATGAGGTAAGACCTCACACCTGTTAGAATCGGCATCATCAGATAATCTACAATCAACAAATTCTGGGGACGGTGTGGACAAAAGGAAACCTCTTCCGCTATTGGTGGGAATGTAAATTGATACAGTCACTATGGAGAACAGTATGGAGGTTCCTTTAAAAAACTAAAAAGAGAATTACCATAGGATCCAGCAATCCCACTTCTGGGCATATACCCAAAGAAAACCATAAATCACAAAGACACATTCACCACAATGTTCATTGCAGCACTATTTATAATAGCCAGGTAATGGAAGCAACATAAATGCCCACAGACAGACGAATGGATATAGATGTGGTACATATACAAAATGGAATATTACTCAGCCATAAAAAGGAATGAAACTGGGTCATTTGTAGAGAAGTTGATGGATCTAGAGACTGTCATACAGAGTGAAGTAAGTCAGAAAGAGAAAAACAAATATTGTATATTAATGCCTATATGTGGAACCTAGAAAAATGGTAGAGATGAACTGGTTTGCAGGGCAGAAATAGAGACACAGAGGCAGAGAACAAACGTATGGACACAAAGTGGGGGAAGCCATGGGGTGGTGGTGGTGGGATGAGTTGGGAGATTAGGATTGACCTGTATACATGTCTATGCATAAAATAGATAACTAATAATAACCTACTGTATAAAAAAATAACTAAAATTAAATTTCAAAATTTTAAAAAATAAAATGTAAAAATAAAACAGAAAAAAAGTTCTTCCATTCACACTGATGTATTTATACGAATGAATTATTTCCATGCTTATATCTATAAATACATAAATGAGGAATAAAATCTAACTTGAACCAAAAAAGAAAAAAAAACTGAACCTAAGAATTATACACAGGAAAACACTACGAAGGCAATTGCTCCAGTGGTAAACAATTCTGAAATTGGTCAGAGGTGGGGAATCATCTCCCATAGAGCCAGCAGCCCCGCCCGCCCACGCAAGGAGCATCCTCATTGCAAACCTGGGAGACCGTGCCGAGGCCTCTGTGAGTAAACGTGAGCTCAGCCCCAGGCCAGATGCTGCTGAACTGTTCCCACCCTTCCCAGGTGAAACACCTGAATATGTACAAGGGCTTGAAAGCCTAGAGGAAGTGCCGTGGAGCCACACCAGCGACAGCACGCAGGCCAACTTGGTGCCTGCAGGTCAGCCAGGATGGTACTGCCACGGGCGCTCTTCTGGAAGCTTTCTATTGCCCTGCCTGAGATACCCCTCCTGTCCCGGCCCCCACTCCTTTTTTTCCTTCCTCACCTCAGCCCGGAGAGATATTCCAGTGGAAGTTATGGGTGACACATCCTCTTCTTTACAGGTGGCAGCCTGGCAACTCCTGCCGAAAGTCCAGCAGAGCCCCACTCACACCGGGCCACCCACAAAGCCGTGGACCCTCACACCCTCCCACCAGCACAGCCCCGAGACTGCTGACGGGGCAGAGAATATGGAGTCAGGCACAGCTGCAGGGGCTATTGCTGCCTGGAGTGCTGTTTATATTGACCTCAACCCAGGCACACCTGGGGAGGGCTTGCCGGCAGGGTCAGGCTGCCCAGGTCAGCTAATCCTCAGCCCTCAGGGAATCACATTGCAGAAAATGGACCTCGCTAAGACAGAATATTCGCCAAGAAGAAAAAGGACACAATGCCATTTGCAGCACCGTAGATGAGTCTCGAGGTAATCACGTGACTTGGAGTAAGTCAGAAAGTGAAAGACACATATCATATCATATCACTTATAGGTGTTACCTATAAATTGATACCAGGGCAGATATTTCCACGGAGAAGGGCAATCACAGATTCATTAAACAAACTTATGGTTCACCAAAGGAAAGGTGTGAGGATTGAATTCATTACGATATTCGTGTTAACAGACAGATACAAACACAGTAGACGTATATAATCACCAAAGACCTACGGAGTACCAAGAGAAGACTACTCAACATTCTGTCATAACGTACATGGGAAAAGGATCCCAGAAAGAACAGACATATGTATATGTGTAAAAGAACCACCTCTTGCACACCTACAACAAGCTAAACGTTGTACTCAAACTTGCTGTAATAAAAAATAAAAAATTAAATTAAGAACACGAACAAGAAGTAGTGAGACAAACTTGAGGGGCTTTCTCCTGGCACATTCCGTTCTACATTCCAATCTAGAACACGACTTCCATTGAGTCTCTGCTGCCCTAGTAACCAGAATTGGTAAGGGAGAACTGCTGCCACCTTTTGGCCGTTTAACACAACTGCAGGTTTAATGCCAGCGCTAATGGTCAGTGGATAATCCAAATCATTACAGGCCTGTAAATGACACCTGCCCTGAAAACAAATCCTGGGGTCATATATCGACCAAAAAATTCAAAAGACGTCCATATTTCAAAACGACAGTTTCAAGAGGCATATTACACGCACATTAGTGTTCTGCTTCTTTTGCTTTCTTTCTTTCTTTGTTAAAAAAAACGGGAATGGAGAAAGGCAACCCTCAGAATGGGCGAAAACGTTCACAAACGAATCAATGGACAAAGGTTTAATCTCCAATATATATAAACAGCTCATGCAGCTTAATACTAATAAAACAAACAACCCAATACAAAAATGGGCAGAAGATCTAAAGAGACGTTTCTTCAAAGAAGACACAGAGATGGCCAAGACGCACATGAAAAGCTGCTCAACATCACTAATTATTAGAGAAATGCAAATCAAAACTACAATGAGGTAAGACCTCACACCTGTTAGAATCGGCATCATCAGATAATCTACAAACAACAAACTCTGGGGAGGGTGTGGACAAAAGGAACCCTCTTCCGCTATTGGTGGGAATGTAAATTGATACAGTCACTATGGAGAACAGTATGGAGGTTCCTTTAAAAAACTAAAAAGAGAATTACCATAGGATCCAGCAATCCCACTTCTGGGCATATACCCAGAGAAAACCATAAATCACAGAGACACATTCACCACAATGTTCATTGCAGCACTATTTACAATAGCCAGGTTATGGAAGCAACCTAAATGCCCACAGACAGACGAATGGATAAAGATGTGGTACATATATAAAATGGAATATTACTCAGCCAAAAAAAGGAATGAAACTGGGTCATTTGTAGAGAAGTTGATGGATCTAGAGACTGTCATACAGAGTGAAGTAAGTCAGAAAGAGAAAAACAAATATTGTATATTAATGCCTATATATGGAACCTAGAAAAATGGTACAGATGAACTGGTTTGCAGGACAGAAATAGAGACACAGAGGTAGAGAACAAACGTATGGACATGGACACAAAGTGGGGGAAGCCATGGGGTGGTGGTGGTGGGATGAGTTGGGAGATTGGGATTGACCTGTATACATGTATATGCATAAAATAGATAACTAATAATAACCTACTGTATAAAAAAATAAATTAAATTAAATTTCAAAATTTTTAAAAATAAAACAGAAAATAAGTTCTTCCATTCACACTGATGTATTTATAAGAATGAATTATTTCCATGCTTATATCCATAAATACATAAAAGAGGAATAAAATCTAACTTGAACCAAAAAAGAAAAAAAACTGAACCTAACATTTATACAGAGGAAAACACTACCAAGGCACTTGCTCCAGTGGTAAACAATTCTGAAATTGGTCAGAGGTGGGGAATCATCTCCCATACAGCCAGCAGCCCCGCCCGCCCACGCAAGGAGCGTCCTTATTGCAAAGCTGGGGGACCGTGCCGAGGCCTCTGTGAGGAAACGTGAGCTGAGCCCCAGGCCAGCTGCTGCTGAACTCTTCCCACCCTTCCCAGGTGAAACACCTGAATATGTACAAGGGCTTGAAAGCCTAGAGGAAGGGCCGTGGAGCCACACCAGCGACAGCACGCAGGCCAACTTGGTGCCTGCAGGTCAGCCAGGATGGTCCTGGCCACGGGCGCTCTTCTGGAAGCTTTCCATTGCCCTGCCTGAGATACCCCTCCTGTCCCGGCCCCCACTCCTTTTTTTCCTTCCTCACCTCAGCCCGGAGAGATATTCCAGTGGAAGTTATGGGTGACACATCCTCTTCTTTACAGGTGGCAGCCTGGCAACTCCTGCCGAAAGTCCAGCAGAGCCCCACTCACACCGGGCCCCCCACAAAGCCGTGGACCCTCACACCCTCCCACCAGCACAGCCCCGAGACTGCTGACGGGGCAGAGAATATGCAGTCAGGCACAGCTGCAGGGGCTATTGCTGCCTGGAGTGCTGTTTATATTGACCTCAACCCAGGCACACCTGGGGAGGGCTTGCCGGCAGGGTCAGGCTTCCCAGGTCAGCTAATCCTCAGCCCTCGGGGAATCACATTGCAGAAAATGGACCTCGCTAAGACAGAATATTCGCCAAGGAAAAAAAGGACACAATGCCATTTGCAGCACCGTAGATGAGTCTCGAGGTAATCACGTGACTTGGAGTAAGTCAGAAAGTGAAAGACACATATCATATCATATCACTTATAGGTGTTACCTATAAATTGATACCAGGGCAGATATTTCCACGGAGAAGGGCAATCACAGATTCATTAAACAAACTTATGGTTCACCAAAGGAAAGGTGTGAGGATTGAATTCATTACGATATTGGGGTTAACAGACATATACAAACACAGTAGACGTATAGAATCACCAAAGACCTACGGAGTTCCAAGAGAAGACTACTCAACATTCTGTCATAACGTACATGGGAAAAGGATCCCAGGAAGAACAGACATATGTATATGTGTAAAAGAACCACCTCTTGCACACCTACAACAAGCTAAATGTTGTACTCAAACTTGCTGTAATAAAAAATAAAAAATTAAATTAAAAACACGAACAAGAAGTAGTGAGACAAACTTGAGGGGCTTTCTCCTGGCACATTCCGTTCTACATTCCAATGTAGAACGCGACTTCCATTGAGGCTCTGCTGCCCTAGTAACCAGATTTGGTAAGGGAGAACTGCTGCCACCTTGTGGCCGTTTCACACAACAGCAGCTTTAATCCCAGCGCTAATGGTCAGTGGATATTCCAAATCATTAGAGGCCTGTAAATGACACCTGCCCTGAAAACAAATCCTGGGGTCATATATCGACCAAAAAATTCAAAAGACGTCCATATTTCAAAACGACAGTTTCAAGAGGCATATTTCACGCATATTAGTGTTCTGCTTCTTTTGCTTGCTTTCTTTCTTTGTTAAGAAAACGGGAATGGAAAAAGGCAACCCTCAGAATGGGCGAAAACGTTCACAAACGAATCAATGGACAAAGGTTTAATCTCCAATATATATAAACAGCTCATGCAGCTTAATATTAATAAAACAAACAACCCAATACAAAAATGGGCAGAAGATCTAAAGAGACGTTTCTTCAAAGAAGACACAGAGATGGCCAAGACGCACATGAAAAGCTGCTCAACATCACTAATTATTAGAGAAATGCAAATCAAAACTACAATGAGGTAAGACCTCACACCTGTGAGAATCGGCATCATCAGATAATCTACAAACAACAAATTCTGGGGAGGGTGTGGACAAAAGGAACCCTCTTCCGCTATTGGTGGGAATGTAAATTGATACAGTCACTATGGAGAACAGTATGGAGGTTCCTTTAAAAAACTAAAAAGAGAATTACCATAGGATCCAGCAATCCCACTTCTGGGCATATACCCAGAGAAAACCATAAATCACAAAGACACATTCACCACAATGTTCATTGCAGCACTATTTACAATAGCCAGGTAATGGAAGCAACCTAAATGCCCACAGACAGACGAATGGATAAAGATGTGGTACATATATAAAATGGAATATTACTCAGCCAAAAAAAGGAATGAAACTGAGTCATTTGTAGAGAAGTTGATGGATCTAGAGACTGTCATACAGAGTGAAGTAAGTCAGAAAGAGAAAAACAAATATTGTATATTAATGCCTATATGTGGAACCTAGAAAAATGGTACAGATGAACTGGTTTGCAGGGCAGAAATAGAGACACAGAGGTAGAGAACAAACGTATGGACATGGACACAAAGTGGGGGAAGCCATGGGGTGGTGGTGGTGGGATGAGTTGGGAGATTGGGATTGACCTGTATACATGTCTATGCATAAAATAGATAACTAATAATAACCTACTGTATAAAAAATAAATTAAATTAAATTTCAAAATTTTTAAAAATAAAATGTAAAAATAAAACAGAAAAAAAGTTCTTCCATTCACACTGATGTATTTATAAGAATGAATTATTTCCATGCTTATATCCATAAATACATAAAAGAGGAATAAAATCTAACTTGAACCAAAAAAGAAAAAAAAACTGAACCTAACATTTATACAGAGGAAAACACTACCAAGGCACTTGCTCCAGTGGTAAACAATTCTGAAATTGGTCAGAGGTGGGGAATCATCTCCCATACAGCCAGCAGCCCCGCCCACCCACGCAAGGAGCGTCCTTATTGCAAAGCTGGGGGACCGTGCCGAGGCCTCTGTGAGGAAACGTGAGCTGAGCCCCAGGCCAGCTGCTGCTGAACTCTTCCCACCCTTCCCAGGTGAAACACCTGAATATGTACAAGGGCTTGAAAGCCTAGAGGAAGGGCCGTGGAGCCACACCAGCGACAGCACGCAGGCCAACTTGGTGCCTGCAGGTCAGCCAGGATGGTCCTGGCCACGGGCGCTCTTCTGGAAGCTTTCCATTGCCCTGCCTGAGATACCCCTCCTGTCCCGGCCCCCACTCCTTTTTTTCCTTCCTCACCTCAGCCCGGAGAGATATTCCAGTGGAAGTTATGGGTGACACATCCTCTTCTTTACAGGTGGCAGCCTGGCAACTCCTGCCGAAAGTCCAGCAGAGCCCCACTCACACCGGGCCCCCCACAACGCCGTGGACCCTCACACCCTCCCACCAGCACAGCCCCGAGACTGCTGACGGGGCAGAGAATATGGAGTCAGGCACAGCTGCAGGGGCTATTGCTGCCTGGAGTGCTGTTTATATTGACCTCAACCCAGGCACACGTGGGGAGGGCTTGCCGGCAGGGTCAGGCTGCCCAGGTCAGCTAATCCTCAGCCCTCGGGGAATCACATTGCAGAAAATGGACCTCGCTAAGACAGAATATTCGCCAAGGAAAAGAAGCACACAATGCCATTTGCAGCACCGTAGATGAGTCTCGAGGTAATCACGTGACTTGGAGTAAGTCAGAAAGTGAAAGACACATATCATATCATATCACTTATAGGTGTTACCTATAAATTGATACCAGGGCAGATATTTCCACGGAGAAGGGCAATCACAGATTCATTAAACAAACTTATGGTTCACCAAAGGAAAGGTGTGAGGATTGAATTCATTACGATATTGGGGTTAACAGACATATACAAACACAGTAGACGTATAGAATCACCAAAGACCTACGGAGTACCAAGAGAAGACTACTCAACATTCTGTCATAACGTACATGGGAAAAGGATCCCAGGAAGAACAGACATATGTATATGTGTAAAAGAACCACCTCTTGCACACCTACAACAAGCTAAACGTTGTACTCAAACTTGCTGTAATAAAAAATAAAAAATTAAATTAAAAACACGAACAAGAAGTAGTGAGACAAACTTGAGGGGCTTTCTCCTGGCACATTCCGTTCTACATTCCAATGTAGAACGCGACTTCCATTGAGGCTCTGCTGCCCTAGTAACCAGATTTGGTAAGGGAGAACTGCTGCCACCTTGTGGCCGTTTCACACAACAGCAGCTTTAATCCCAGCGCTAATGGTCAGTGGATATTCCAAATCATTACAGGCCTGTAAATGACACCTGCCCTGAAAACAAATCCTGGGGTCATATATCGACCAAAAAATTCAAAAGACGTCCATATTTCAAAACGACAGTTTCAAGAGGCATATTTCACGCACATTAGTGTTCTGCTTCTTTTGCTTGCTTTCTTTCTTTGTTAAAAAAACGGGAATGGAAAAAGGCAACCCTCAGAATGGGCGAAAACGTTCACAAACGAATCAATGGACAAAGGTTTAATCTCCAATATATATAAACAGCTCATGCAGCTTAATATTAATAAAACAAACAACCCAATACAAAAATGGGCAGAAGATCTAAAGAGACGTTTCTTCAAAGAAGACACAGAGATGGCCAAGACGCACATGAAAAGCTGCTCAACATCACTAATTATTAGAGAAATGCAAATCAAAACTACAATGAGGTAAGACCTCACACCTGTGAGAATCGGCCTCATCAGATAATCTACAAACAACAAATTCTGGGGAGGGTGTGGACAAAAGGAACCCTCTTCCGCTATTGGTGGGAATGTAAATTGATACAGTCACTATGGAGAACAGTATGGAGGTTCCTTTAAAAAACTAAAAAGAGAATTACCATAGGATCCAGCAATCCCACTTCTGGGCATATACCCAGAGAAAACCATAAATCACAAAGACACATTCACCACAATGTTCATTGCAGCACTATTTACAATAGCCAGGTAATGGAAGCAACCTAAATGCCCACAGACAGACGAATGGATAAAGATGTGGTACATATATAAAATGGAATATTACTCAGCCAAAAAAAGGAATGAAACTGAGTCATTTGTAGAGAAGTTGATGGATCTAGAGAGTGTCATACAGAGTGAAGTAAGTCAGAAAGAGAAAAACAAATATTGTATATTAATGCCTATATGTGGAACCTAGAAAAATGGTACAGATGAACTGGTTTGCAGGGCAGAAATAGAGACACAGAGGTAGAGAACAAACGTATGGACATGGACACAAAGTGGGGGAAGCCATGGGGTGGTGGTGGTGGGATGAGTTGGGAGATTGGGATTGACCTGTATACATGTCTATGCATAAAATAGATAACTAATAATAACCTACTGTATAAAAAATAAATTAAATTAAATTTCAAAATTTTTAAAAATAAAATGTAAAAATAAAACAGTAGGGCTTCCCTGGTGGCGCAGTGGTTGAGAGTCCGCCTGCCGATGCAGGGGACACGGGTTCGTGCCCCGGTCTGGGAAGATCCCACATGCCGCGGAGCGGTTGGGCCCGTGAGCCATGGCCGTTGGGCCTGCGCGTCCGGAGCCTGTGCTCCGCAACGGGAGAGGCCACAACAGTGAGAGGCCCGCATACAGCAAAAAAAAAAAAAATAATAAAAAAAAAAAATAAAAAATAAAACAGTAAAAGAGTTCTTCCATTCACACTGATGTATTTATAAGAATGAATTATTTCCATGCTTATATCCATAAATACATAAAAGAGGAATAAAATCTAACTTGAACCAAAAAAGAAAAAAAAAACTGAACCTAACATTTATAC
This sequence comes from Mesoplodon bidens, assembly GCF_964165515.1. NCBI lineage: Eukaryota > Metazoa > Chordata > Mammalia > Artiodactyla > Ziphiidae > Mesoplodon > Mesoplodon bidens. The sequence continues at coordinate 88,244 of NW_027671161.1, forward strand.
AGAGGAAAACACTACCAAGGCACTTGCTCCAGTGGTAAACAATTCTGAAATTGGTCAGAGGTGGGGAATCATCTCCCATACAGCCAGCAGCCCCACCCGCCCACGCAAGGAGCGTCCTTATTGCAAAGCTGGGGGACCGTGCCGAGGCCTCTGTGAGTAAACGTGAGCTGAGCCCCAGGCCAGCTGCTGCTGAACTCTTCCCACCCTTCCCAGGTGAAACACCTGAATATGTACAAGGGCTTGAAAGCCTAGAGGAAGGGCCGTGGAGCCACACCAGCGACAGCACGCAGGCCAACTTGGTGCCTGCAGGTCAGCCAGGATGGTCCTGGCCACGGGCGCTCTTCTGGAAGCTTTCCATTGCCCTGCCTGAGATACCCCTCCTGTCCCGGCCCCCACTCCTTTTTTTCCTTCCTCACCTCAGCCCGGAGAGATATTCCAGTGGAAGTTATGGGTGACACATCCTCTTCTTTACAGGTGGCAGCCTGGCAACTCCTGCCGAAAGTCCAGCAGAGCCCAACTCACACCGGGCCACCCACAAAGCCGTGGACCCTCACACCCTCCCACCAGCACAGCCCTGAGACTGCTGACGGGGCAGAGAATATGGAGTCAGGCACAGCTGCAGGGGCTATTGCTGCCTGGAGTGCTGTTTATATTGACCTCAACCCAGGCACACCTGGGGAGGGCTTGCCGGCAGGGTCAGGCTGCCCAGGTCAGCTAATCCTCAGCCCTCGGGGAATCACATTGCAGAAAATGGACCTCGCTAAGACAGAATATTCGCCAAGGAAAAAAAGGACACAATGCCATTTGCAGCACCGTAGATGAGTCTCGAGGTAATCACGTGACTTGGAGTAAGTCAGAAAGTGAAAGACACATATCATATCATATCACTTATAGGTGTTACCTATAAATTGATACCAGGGCAGATATTTCCACGGAGAAGGGCAATCACAGATTCATTAAACAAACTTATGGTTCACCAAAGGAAAGGTGTGAGGATTGAATTCATTACGATATTGGGGTTAACAGACATATACAAACACAGTAGACGTATATAATCGCCAAAGACCTACGGAGTACCAAGAGAAGACTACTCAACATTCTGTCATAACTTACATGGGAAAAGGATCCCAGGAAGAACAGACATATGTATATGTGTAAAAGAACCACCTCTTGCACACCTACAACAAGCAAAACGTTGTACTCAAACTTGCTGTAATAAAAAATAAAAAATTAAATTAAAAACACGAACAAGAAGTAGTGAGACAAACTTGAGGGGCTTTCTCCTGGCACATTCCGTTCTACATTCCAATCTAGAACGCGACTTCCATTGAGGCTCTTTTGCCCTAGTAACCAGATTTGGTAAGGGAGAACGGCTGCCACCTGGTGGCCGTTTCACACAACAGCAGCTTTAATCCCAGCGCTAATGGTCAGTGGATATTCCAAATCATTACAGGCCTGTAAGTGACACCTGCCCTGAAAACATATCCTGGGGTCATATATCGACCAAAACATTCAAAAGACGTCCATATTTAAAAACGACAGTTTCAAGAGGCATATTTCACGCACATTAGTGTTCTGCTTCTTTGTCTTGCTTTCTTTCTTTGTTAAAATAACGGGAATGGAAAAAGGCAACCCTCAGAATGGGCGAAAACGTTCACAAACGAATCAATGGACAAAGGTTTAATCTCCAATATATATAAACAGCTCATGCAGCTTAATATTAATAAAACAAACAACCCAATACAAAAATGGGCAGAAGATCTAAAGAGACGTTTCTTCAAAGAAGACACAGAGATGGCCAAGACGCACATGAAAAGCTGCTCAACATCACTAATTATTAGAGAAATGCAAATCAAAACTACAATGAGGTAAGACCTCACACCTGTGAGAATCGGCATCATCAGATAATCTACAAACAACAAATTCTGGGGAGGGTGTGGACAAAAGGAACCCTCTTCCGCTATTGGTGGGAATGTAAATTGATACAGTCACTATGGAGAACAGTATGGAGGTTCCTTTAAAAAACTAAAAAGAGAATTACCATAGGATCCAGCAATCCCACTTCTGGGCATATACCCAGAGAAAACCATAAATCACAAAGACACATTCACCACAATGTTCATTGCAGCACTATTTACAATAGCCAGGTAAAGGAAGCAACCTAAATGCCCACAGACAGACGAATGGATAAAGATGTGGTACATATATAAAATGGAATATTACTCAGCCAAAAAAAGGAATGAAACTGGGTCATTTGTAGAGAAGTTGATGGATCTAGAGACTGTCATACAGAGTGAAGTAAGTCAGAAAGAGAAAAACAAATATTGTATATTAATGCCTATATATGGAACCTAGAAAAATGGTACAGATGAACTGGTTTGCAGGGCAGAAATAGAGACACAGAGGTAGAGAACAAACGTATGGACATGGACACAAAGTGGGGGAAGCCATGGGGTGGTGGTGGTGGGATGAGTTGGGAGATTGGGATTGACCTGTATACATGTATATGCATAAAATAGATAACTAATAATAACCTACTGTATAAAAAAATAAATTAAATTTCAAAATTTTTAAATATAAAATGTAAAAATAAGACAGAAAAAAAGTTCTTCCATTCACACTGATGTATTTATAAGAATGAATTATTTCCATGCTTATATCCATAAATACATAAAAGAGGAATAAAATCTAACTTGAACCAAAAAAGAAAAAAAAACTGAACCTAACATTTATACAGAGGAAAACACTACCAAGGCACTTGCTCCAGTGGTAAACAATTCTGAAATTGGTCAGAGGTGGGGAATCATCTCCCATACAGCCAGCAGCCCCGACCGCCCACGCAAGGAGCGTCCTTATTGCAAAGCTGGGGGACCGTGCCGAGGCCTCTGTGAGGAAACGTGAGCTGAGCCCCAGGCCAGCTGCTGCTGAACTCTTCCCACCCTTCCCAGGTGAAACACCTGAATATGTACAAGGGCTTGAAAGCCTAGAGGAAGGGCCGTGGAGCCACACCAGTGACAGCACGCAGGCCAACTTGGTGCCTGAAGGTCAGCCAGGATGGTCCTGGCCACGGGCGCTCTTCTGGAAGCTTTCCATTGCCCTGCCTGAGATACCCCTCCTGTCCCGGCCCCCACTCCTTTTTTTCCTTCCTCACCTCAGCCCGGAGAGATATTCCAGTGGAAGTTATGGGTGACACATCCTCTTCTTTACAGGTGGCAGCCTGGCAACTCCTGCCGAAAGTCCAGCAGAGCCCCACTCACACCGGGCCCCCCACAAAGCCGTGGACCCTCACACCCTCCCACCAGCACAGCCCCGAGACTGCTGACGGGGCAGAGAATATGCAGTCAGGCACAGCTGCAGGGGCTATTGCTGCCTGGAGTGCTGTTTATATTGACCTCAACCCAGGCACACCTGGGGAGGGCTTGCCGGCAGGGTCAGGCTGCCCAGGTCAGCTAATCCTCAGCCCTCGGGGAATCACATTGCAGAAAATGGACCTCGCTAAGACAGAATATTCGCCAAGGAAAAAAAGGACACAATGCCATTTGCAGCACCGTAGATGAGTCTCGAGGTAATCACGTGACTTGGAGTAAGTCAGAAAGTGAAAGACACATATCATATCATATCACTTATAGGTGTTACCTATAAATTGATACCAGGGCAGATATTTCCACGGAGAAGGGCAATCACAGATTCATTAAACAAACTTATGGTTCACCAAAGGAAAGGTGTGAGGATTGAATTCATTACGATATTGGGGTTAACAGACATATACAAACACAGTAGACTTATAGAATCACCAAAGACCTACGGAGTACCAAGAGAAGACTACTCAACATTCTGTCATAACGTACATGGGAAAAGGATCCCAGGAAGAACAGACATATGTATATGTGTAAAAGAACCACCTCTTGCACACCTACAACAAGCTAAATGTTGTACTCAAACTTGCTGTAATAAAAAATAAAAAATTAAATTAAAAACACGAACAAGAAGAAGTGAGACAAACTTGAGGGGCTTTCTCCTGGCACATTCCGTTCTACATTCCAATGTAGAACGCGACTTCCATTGAGGCTCTGCTGCCCTAGTAACCAGATTTGGTAAGGGAGAACTGCTGCCACCTTGTGGCCGTTTCACACAACAGCAGCTTTAATCCCAGCGCTAATGGTCAGTGGATATTCCAAATCATTAGAGGCCTGTAAATGACACCTGCCCTGAAAACAAATCCTGGGGTCATATATCGACCAAAACATTCAAAAGACGTCCATATTTCAAAACGACAGTTTCAAGAGGCATATTTCACGCACATTAGTGTTCTGCTTCTTTTGCTTCCTTTCTTTCTTTGTTAAAATAACGGGAATGGAAAATGGCAACCCCCAGAATGGGCGAAAACGTTCACAAACGAATCAATGGACAAAGGTTTAATCTCCAATATATATAAACAGCTCATGCAGCTTAATATTAATAAAACAAACAACCCAATACAAAAATGGGCAGAAGATCTAAAGAGACGTTTCTTCAAAGAAGACACAGAGATGGCCAAGACGCACATGAAAAGCTGCTCAACATCACTAATTATTAGAGAAATGCAAATCAAAACTACAATGAGGTAAGACCTCACACCTGTGAGAATCGGCATCATCAGATAATCTACAAACAACAAATTCTGGGGAGGGTGTGGACAAAAGGAACCCTCTTCCGCTATTGGTGGGAATGTAAATTGATACAGTCACTATGGAGAACAGTATGGAGGTTCCTTTAAAAAACTAAAAAGAGAATTACCATAGGATCCAGCAATCCCACTTCTGGGCATATACCCAGAGAAAA